>NW_014569836.1:26773-77820 GCF_001313835.1 Polistes canadensis
TAATAATAATAAATAAAACCATTTCGTCAAATGTTATGTTTGGTATAGAATAATTTAATATGTAATAATGGTATATTTAAGATACAATGTATATTATATATAGAAGTAAATATTTTTATTATCTCTCAAACACGAATTTTGCGAGAAACATTATAACGCCTATTACGTAAATCCATTCTGTTTTAAAATGAAAAAAAAGAAAAAAGAAAAAGAAAGAAAAAAAATTACAAGTATAATTTTTAATTTCATATTTTATTAGTGCATTTAATAATAAATAAATAAAAATGTATGTAATGCAATGCATAAATATAAAGAAAAATGGAGTCGTTTTTTTAAATCTTTGTTTATATTTGGAAGTCAGATTGATCGATCGATCAATCATTTATGCACTGTATAATATTAGTATTAATACTCGTATTAATATCATTCGGGGAAAAGTAGGTGCATGTGTGTGCGGAGGGAAGAAGAAGGAGGAAGGGAAAACGAGATTGGACCTGGTCTTTGAAAATATTTAATTAAAAATTTTGTTGTCTTTTTTGCATTTGCCGTTTTGCATGATATATCATTTAACCTTATTAATTATGACATATATAATTCGTTTTACTTTAACTGATTTTGGTTAATTATTAGTTTGTTTGTCTTCCGTGTTAAATTTTTGTCTTGTTTCGTTCGTGCTTAATCATTATGCTTTACATTGTTACGAAAAGTGTGRTCTGTTTTTGATCGTGCAAAAAATGACGTAAAAAATGGCAAATGAGTTAGCGAGCGAGCGATCAGTTGTAGTTTTGAAAAACTGAATGGGAAGATAGTAGGTAAACTGTAATTTTAATTGGAATTCTATTACAATATAAATGGATGATAAAGCATTAAACTTATAAGATGCTTACTTTTATTTGCAGCTGGTGAGATAAGCCTCTCTGCCTCTGGTTCGATAAACAACAATAAAGTAATTTGAAAATCGCGAGAGTAATAATTGAATTTTATTAACTTTCAAATTCGCGTTTATCTTCAATATTTATTCTTTAACATTACCTATCAATCTTCTATATATATATATTGAATATTTAATTGAATTAAAACTGCATACAGATTTATTAATTAAAACAGAGTTAAGATTTTATTAACTAAAAGAGAAAAGTCAGGTTTGAAAGAAATATTATAAGTGTCCAGTTCTTTCCACCAGATCGTTTATATAAGCTGATTTCTCCCACTTCTTTGATGAGTTGTTATCTGTTGCTACTTTGTTGAATAACAAATCAATTTGTAGGATAATAAATTTTCCGATAAAAAACTTAGTTTCCTATTGGATAGTTACAATAATGTGTTTAAGATTCATTAGTTTTTTATGAATTAACAAGATGGTACCTTCCAAGATTGAACTTAATAGGATGAAGTCATTGGAATTTATAATTTTATTAATCATTTTTTTTGGATTACACGACCATTAATAATATACATAATATATAATTAAATTATTATTTCAAATTATATATAAATCTATATAATTCGGTTTTGATTGCACAACTTACAAAGTTTTTTACAATGTCTTATCATTATTTCACTTATGTTTATCTTACATTTTCGAAATTATATAAATTTATTATGTTATTATAATATATGTATAAAAGCAGAAAAAAAAATAATAAACGGGTAACGACGTGATTAACCTTTTAGATACGGCTGAATTCTGAGTGTGGCTATATCCCTGGACGGCAGGGTTTGACGCGAGCAACGTATAATTGATATAACACTGCAAAGTGTGACGGGCAATTCCGTTCTGTGCACGAAAACATTCAAATGAAGTATTTGATGAATTAGTCATAATTTTCTAAGAATTATATTACACATACTTTAACTATAACATTCTACTTTAAAAACTAATAATATAATTAAGTATGATAGATTTTAAAAAATGGTACAATACATAAACCTACGTCACAATTGTTACATTAATAACGAGATCTTCGCCTTGTATCGTTTTTGGAACACACTATACAATTTCGTAAAGTTTTTCTAGAAAACCACGAAAAGCCACTATAGTGGCGCGTCGTCCTGAAAAATGATATCCGCGAAAACCACTATAGTGGCGCGTCGTCCTGTAAAATGATATCCGCGAAAGCCACTATAGTGGCGCGTAGTATCTAAAAGGTTAACATATACAGTATACTTTTTAATTATTACCACTTTACATAAAAAGGTGTTACCTTTTACAAATAAAAAAAGGAATAAATATCCACTACTTGACGTATTTATATTGCGTATTTATATTGCGTATTTATATTGCAATATTTATGCGGAAATAATATATTTTTTGTTCATTTTTCTTTTTGCAACTTTAGTTGAAAAAAAAAGAAGAAAAAAAGAAGAAAAATAGAAAAAAGAAAAACTATCACAGCTTAAAGTGGACGTTAAGCGAAGACGTATGGTTCGTGTTGAGTTCCATCAGTCAGTACTTGGTAAAAATATTTTTGTTTCTTTTCCTTTTACTTCTTGTTCGTGCTTGGTATATAGATGGAATAAATAGAAGTAAGAAAATATATAAAGAAGAGAAAAAGAATAATAGTCTTTATGGTGTCTTGTTGGTTCGATCACTTGAATGACGTTCGTCGCTTTGATCTTGCGATCTTCACTGAGATTTTTATTGCACGAAGAGGAAGACGAACACAGTAAGAAAATTCTCTCCGGGTTTGTGTTTAACAAAGTGCGTCTTACCAAGTGCAACATGAAACGTATAGAAAATACTATCATGAATTTTCATGACTCCATTCAATGACATTGAATGATTACTTCAACCCATATCCTCTTTAGCAACCTTTCAACTTATCTTTTTTATTTCTTTTTTGTTTATTTTCATCCCCTACCCTTCGCAATTTTCGTTGCGAGACGAAACGTTTTAAGAAACTTTTAACGAATTACAAGTAACCCTTTTTTATAAGATTGGTTCCTACAAAATTTTATTTTTTTATATTATAATATTATATAGATTTATATAATTTATCTTCTATAGTATTATATAACGTATACTGTGTTTCTGCAAAATAATATCACGAATTTTATATTCAATTAGAAGTCATCGGGAAAATTTGAAACTTAAAAAAGAGCAAGAATATTTGTATATTATTCACAATGATTATTTATAATTTATAAAATATTATATTTAACAAAATAATACACAAAATTAAATAATTATTAAGATACATTATTGTATTAATACTATATCTGATTATATATATATATTTTTGTTTGTTTATATGTGTGTTACGAATAAAATAGAAATGTTATATTGTTCGAATGCAATGTATTCAAGGAAAATTAGAATATCTGTTTCTATAGTTGCATGTTCGGTTAGGGTTATCAAAGGGATCTAAACGATATATCCCTATCTAGTTGGTAAATCCGAAAAGCTTAAAGCGGATATTGGGGAGTAATATTTTGTAGTGTATTTACGTAGGTGTGCTCGGATTTCAGATAAACGTGGTTAATGATAATAGTTGTATCAACACTTGGAACGTAAAGAATGCTCGTTAACGTTGTACAGTTACTCTCAAAAATATTTCAACGTTACTATACGCGTAACTTTATTGCTTTATATTTCGTTGGTTTGTAATACAGTGTTATCCCTGTTGATTATATTTAGTAATAAATCAATTAATAAGTTTAATAAATATACGTATAAATTTTTTTATCTATGGTAAATAAAAGATTTTTATTCATCTTTAGAATCCGAAATATTTTAAATGATCAGCTATAATGATATTTTACTGTTCAAAAATATGAAATTCACGAAAGCCACTATATTAGCTATCATATATAAAGATTATATCCTCTTATGCCATTATAGTGAGTGTGTACAGTAGCTTAAAATTTATTAAATGACCTATTGTTAAAAACAGTAATCCCGATAATAGCTTTATGAACAATCGAAATACGAAATCAAGTGTCTCTGAGTATTTTGAGGTATCACTCGAAATCACAATAGTGTGTATTATTTTATGATTAAAATATCCAATTGCATGGGATTCCCACAATCAATTTTTCATTAAATGATATATCACAAGAATTATTATTATCTAAATTTTTCTGCACGAGTATAAGAATTATACCATGGATGAGAAGAGAAAAATTCGACAAGAATAACAAAAAAAATTCATAGGAGACAGAGGTCGTTTCTTTAACCCTTTGAGTGTTAAGGATGCATATATGCATTTGGTAAAAGTTGATACACGCGTGTTTATTAATATGAATGTAAAATAATGTAATATTTTTGTTGTATCAAATGAAAATAATATTGTGAGAAACTAAAAATTATAATTATTAAATATAATTTATTAATATTAACATCTGTTCACATTAAATAATAAACTATTTCATTTATAGAAAACACTTAAGTTAAAAGTATTCAGCACTCAAAGGGTTAAATCGTATAATTTATTAAAGCCTATATATATATATATATATATATATATATATATTTAAATATTTCTTTTTGAAAAAGAGAAAATGGTTGAGTAAACCTTTCAAAAAAAAGAAAAGAAAAGAAAAGAAAAGAAAAAGGAAAGAAGCAGCACACAAGTGCAAGCGAGTGACATTACAAGTGTTTCGCAACATCTGCCGCTTTGAAAGTGGCGCCTTAGGTTTTACCATTCAAGTCTATATAACACGCAACGTTGGCAGCTTTCCGTAATCTTTAACTCTTAAACGAACGTTAAGTTCTAGTCTTTCCGCCAAGTCACCTTTCTTTCCGGTTAAGGGCTTCTCTTCCATCTGTTCAACGGAGCCATCTTGTTTGCGCGGCACCTCTTTTCTAAGCGGATTTCTGTCCACTTAGAAAAATAACCACTTATTTACTTATTTAATTTCCTTTATTTATTTATTTATTTATTTATTTCTTACCAACTCGTGCTTGTAACTGTTTTTCTCTTTTTTTTTTTTTTTTTCAATTGAAAGCCAAAGGACCAACTCTTGTTACTTTTTCTTTGTTTTTTTTTTTTTTTAATATCAAAGCAATAAATAATTACGAATGACGTATGAATATATTTTTTGTTAAAGAAGAAGAAGAAGTATTTTTTGTATACTCGATTTTTTAACGATTTTTTTCTATTGGCTAAATTTGATTTTAAAAAACTTGTGCGGATAGATTTTTCTGTTGAAGTAGGAATTGTGAATCAATTTTATTTCATACCCGATTAATATTTTATTTCATCGGTTAAATCTAATGTTAATTTCCGAACGCTGTAGCAGCATGCTTGGCGAACAATCTAAAGCGGATATATACAATTCTAATTTTTTTTATTGGACGAACAAACTTTACATTGTTTTGTTTGGGAACTTTTTCTTGCCTGTACTTATCATTGGTTGCAGTATATGCAACAATCTATTTGCCGTTGCTTGTTTACGTTGACGATTGATTCGAAATAAAACATGAGAACGAGATATCTCGTGACCCGTACGCAACGTTTGAGTGCATAAAAATGAGATATCTTGTGACCCGTACGCAACGTTTGAGTGCATAAAAACGAGATATCTCGTGAACCGTACGCAATGTGTTCAAAACTTGCGGTGTAAATAAATACATCTATTTGATTAATTTTATCGTATGCAAACATTAAATCGTCCGAATAAAAATAATGCGTTTAATTATTAATCGTCGTAAGTGATGCGTGTTAATTTATTAACCAATATCATATATTGACATTTGATTTATTCGTTTGATTTATTATTTTTAAGGTTTGTGCGAAGTTGAATCCGGCCAATCGAATATTATTCTGGACATTGAGGAAAGCAGAGGAAACGGTGAGTATTTTTATACATATATGTGTATATTTGTTTTTCAAAAAATATATTAATTCGTTTGAAACGTTCTATTTCTCGAAATCATTCGTAAATAAATAATTCAATTGTCTCGTGCTACGTTATAATTTTGATAATTCATTATAAAATAAATTTCTCATTTGATTGTTGATTCAATTAAAAATAAGTTAGATCAATTTTTTCATGTGTTAGATTTTTTTGTTGTTTAATACTTGGTCGACTATTCTAATAATAATAATAATAATAATAATAATAATGAAGTATATGATTGATGATTTTCTTGAACGTTTACACCAGCAAGTAAATTTGATTCTATTAGAATTAGGATTAGGTGAGAAAATAAATGATTAAGACTCGTCAAATATTTTCTCAATCTCTCTCTCTCTCCCTCTCTTTCTTTTCCTTTCATTCTCTTTCCTATAGTGAATGCGTGGCACTAGGAAACGCGTCACTAATGAGTTATTGCTCGAGATTGCACCTAGTTCGCACGGATAACATTAATTATCCGACATAGAAAGAATCTAAGAGAGAAAGAGAGAGAGAGAGTGAGGAGGGTAGGGTAAGGTAGGGTAGGGTAGGGTAGGGGGGACCCTTTTCTCATCAGGAAGTTATTTCCTGGGTTGTTGCCGCGTTAAACACGTAATACCCTTTTGCTGATGCTACTCGATCTTTCTGAGATGAACGAGTACTATATTCTTCGTTATTATATGAATGAAAAATTGTTAAATATAAAATAAATCATTGAAAATCATTTTCTTTCTCTAATTCTACCAACATTTTTATTCATTTTTCGTTAATTGGCTAAATTGAATTTATCTATGGAATTGCACTCACATATTTGTTTGTTCGTTCGTTTTTTTTTTCTTTTCTTTTCGAATAAAATTAAAAAATCGTCTTGAAATAAAATGATTGCAATAAATAATAATGTAACATTTGTTAAATATTATTTATATATTATTATTATTTGTTACATATTGTTTTAATTGGTTTCATTTATTTTTTTTGTATATCATTGGGTGAAATTATTCGAGGTTTTATTTTGTTATTAAACAAATTGTGGATTTTTAATGTTAAGCCATAGATCAAAAGACAACACCAGAAGAATTGCCAGTCTCTGGTGACCCTTACAACGAGACAACATTGGAATTAATATTTCCTGGCAGGCAACCACTTTTTAAATTGGTCGGTAAAAAACTACAACTTTTGGAACCATTAGACAGAGACGATGAGAATCTATCGCACGTCGTATTTCAGGTGAGAATAATATTAGATAGAAAGAAACTTAAAAAAAAAAAAGAAAAAAAAGCAGTCAAACAAGATAATATGTCAAAGGTAACTTATAAAGTTTGAAAATGTCTTGCTACTGCAATCATTATGCAACAGCTTGTCCACTCGTCTCGGTAAAAGGTTTGAGAAAGTTTACGAGCTATTTTACATATCGTTTTTTATAAAATGATTTTTCTTTTTATATATATATATATTATTATTTTTATTTTTATATATATATATATTTTATATATATATATATTATAAGGAAGACATTAATGTTTAATATTACTTTCTGTTGAATAATGATAAAACTAACGAGAGAGAAGTGTATCTCGTTTTTTATATTTAATTATAATACATTTAAAAAAAAAGAAAAAAAAACAAAATGTATATTAAACATTGATCCAATATTATTTAAAAATAAAAAAAAAACAAAAAGAAAGGGATAAGAAAGTTTGTCAAAAAAAAATATTCGTATAGAAATGTAAGATTTGTTAAATATCGTTCAAACGTTATACTTGATTAGAATAATAGTTGCACCTGCACGTTGAATTACATTTAGATAATTACATTTAAATGTCGGTCCGCGAATTGTCAATCGACTTAGACATTAAAGGTGTATCTGGGTAGTGAAAGTTTACTACCTGCCTTTACCTAATGTGTTATCTACGAACCATGAAATATAACTTAACTGCTTTCCAACTACGATAATTGACAATGTTAGTATAATCACGTTGACACAAATCGGTTGAAATCGCATTATAACGAGGCGAAAGATTATGTTGAATGTTTTTTTTTTATTTTCTAATTTAACATTTCAACATTTATGATAATATTTATGATCGTATTAATACGCGTATACGTAATAGTAAAAATTAAAATCGAAATTAAATGAAGAATCAATTGGCACACCTGGTGCGATATTTTCTTTTTTTTTTTTTTTTCTTTTTTCTTCTTCTTTATTTTAAACTTCGTAACAAGATTGAAAACCAGGTAGGTTAATCCGTGGAAGGAAATCGATAACATTTATGGCTTTCGGTTTGCTTCATCCAATTGCGTTGTTAAATCCGAACGATCGTGAAACGTTCGATGGCTTTGCCTGGGCCCGTTGATCGATCCTTCAAAGATCGAAAATAAATTTATACCGAGAGATCGCGTTGTACGTAGTAGTAGTAGTAATAGTAGTAGTAGTAGTAGTAGTAGTAGTTGCGTTCACGTTTTAACGATCAACCGTACGCTTTATAACCCGTTTGTTTTCTTCTTGTTTTTTTCTTTTTTAGTTGAGCTGTACCGTCAAACTGACCAATAAAAAACGTACGATACCAGTTATCGTAAGGGTTTCTGATATCAATGATAACGCACCAAAATTCATCAACACGCCTTATGAAACCACAGTACCCGAGGTATGTTCATTTAAATGGATTATTTTCTTATTTACTTGTTTTTTTGTATTAATGTGAGTTCAAACATCCCATTCATTTATCAGAACATAAAATGAGATCTTAAGTTTCTAATTCAAAGGTTTGGAAATAGAAAAATCTTTATTCGAATTTTCTGGTCAAATTTATATCGCTGATCTTCAATTAGATGAGATACATAACACAAATGCAATGTGGAAATTTGTTAATTATGTAAAATAAAATTTGTTCGATAGTCATTACAAATGGCGTTACGTTTTACGGAATGACTTTATGGTTTGAAAAAAAAATAAAAAGAAAAGAAAAGGCCACTTTAGTGGCGCTTGGTATAGCTAAAAAGGTTAATTAAAAGTCGTGGTAATAAAAATATACGATGATTAAACTTGTTAAGATCTGTTCTAACCGATGAAAGGAAGATACATATATATATATAGTACCATCGTTAGAAATATAAGTTCAAGGTCTCGAAAACGGGGCTTATTCAACGATGAAGCAGAGAAAAGAGGAATAATCGGTGGTGCGAGTTTAATTACATGACTCGATTAGCAGGATCGTAGGAAATGATAATGGCTTGCAAATCGTGTGGTGGGGTGGGGTGGGATGGGATGGGGTAAGGGGGGTTCACGGCTCGATTATTTCACGTTAAACGTCAACTATGAACGACGCAAAGCGAGTTTAACAGTTAGGCCAACCGACTCTATACGTGCCAGGTTGACGTTCGCTAAGATTAACCAAGAAATTACGTAAATCCGACCGATTAATTCTGATAAAACAAACTCGTTGGATCGTTTCACGCGATCATTTTCATAATTTTTTATTGCGACTGGCTTGGAGAGGGGGAGGAGGGAGGAGGTAGGTGTAGTGGTTTCAGGATATCAGAGATTAAGTGAAAGTTTCGTTGGCAAATTTTTTGACAATAATTTTCTTCGAAAATTGGATGAAGAACATTAGGATGAATAATTCGTTGAAAATATTCTAGTAGTGCGGGTCTGATGGTAGTAATAGTAGTAATAGTAGTAGTAGTAGTACCGCAAAATGCTTATCTCGCGATGAGAAAAATGTAAATGTTACCGTAGAGAATGCAACGTCGTGGAACCGATAGTAAAACTCGACTTCTTGGTTAGGGACCGTTAACGTTAACCAATTCGATGCTCGAATGCTCAAATAACGGTTGTTGTTATTCACTCGAAACTTTGTTAAATTATTATCATTAGTTTACCATCGATCATACAAAACTTCAAAGTTATTTACATATATTTATATTTATATATATATACTTTTATTATTATTTATATTTTTATAACTTATATTATTATATTTTATGTATATATACTTTTTTATCTTTAGAATATTGATTTGCATTTATAAAAAAATTCACATATCAATTTATAAATCGTCAATTATTTTTTCCGCGAAATCTACACAGCCATTTTGAGTTTGCTTACGCGGATAATAATTGAATATATATATCGAATTTATTTCTAATATAAAACAACACAAAATGTGTAAAAAGGAATATTAATAAAAAAGTTTAATTGTTTTTCAGTTAACACCGGTCGGATCGACGATATTCAAAAATGTCGTAGCAATCGATGCAGATGCTGGAGTTAATGGGATTGTTGAATACTCAATTGCACCAGGAGATGGTACAGGAATTGGTAATAATGATGGCGTCGGTCGCAACAGGATTACAACTGCCGACGGTTATGGATATTTTAGTATCAATTTACCTCATCAGGGTCAAGTCACTGTTAATCGTACACTTGACTTTGAAAAAACTCAACGTTATTTGGTCACCATATTGGCATCGGTAAATATTTATTATATAAATATATATATATATTACATGAAAACGGGTACATAACCTCAAAAAAAATATTCGTATATAAGAATTTCAAAGATTTGCATTAGAGGAAACAAAAATATCAATTAATTTGCATTTACAGTCAGATCGGTTACGAATATTCTTATGACTCACTGTATATAACATATGAAATATATATATTATTATTATTATATATATATATATATATATATTATTTTATTATTCTATATATATATATAGAAGATGAAGAGTAAGAGTAAGAGGTTAGAAACGGTAGAACGATGGCAAGGGGTTATTCGATGACGATAATCGGAAATAACGCTTAGTAAGCGGCAAAGCAAGCCTCTTTTACCGGTAGTTAACGTTTAACTGAAAACCAGACACATGGCTTCTTCGTATCGTGCAAAGTACGTATAACGGTAGCTGTTGTTTATCTGAAACCGTGTGTATAACTTCCGATACGATGAGCTAACGACGATGCTTTTATCCCCTTTCAATTTTCTTCCTTTCAACTAATCGTTGCTTTTAAAATCATCAATCTTAATTTTCATCGTTTCTCTCTCTCTCTCTCTCATCGTGTTTTTAACAAAATTAATAATAATAATTCAATCGTCTCGGATAAGAATATACGAACAAAACGTATGTAACATTTCAACGTTGAAAATGTATTTAATCGTAACAATTTTCAAATTACCCATGACAGTTCGATAATTATTTATACAGTTATTCCTATAAAACGTCAATTCCCATTGTAATAGTAAAAGTCTGGGGAGGAGAAGGGGGGGGCGGGGAATGGTGGTTACTTGACAGACCAGTTTCGCAACTTCGATCTTCCATTTGATTATTTTATTTCTTTTTCAATGGAACAAAACAAAAAGAAAAAACGTTTAGCTAGGTAGGAGCATAAAGAATCGATTGGAAAGCGCAAAATCACGTGTGTTTGAGACAGGTGAAGGCTCCAGGCGATTGTTGGGTATGTTTTATTAACGATCTGTACGTACGACTGGCTACTGTTTCATAATCAAAAACCTTGAGAGACAATGTTTCTCTTGGTGGTCTGGTCAGTTGTTGTATGAAGTACTCAAGTATTCCCTTAATTCTATGTTAAATTGTCAATTGTTAGAAGAATTGTGTTGTATATCTTTGCTAAACGTATGAGAAGTACAGAAGACGATGAAAAGTAGAGGTCTGAGAAGGCTGAGGAAGTGGTAGAGGGGTCGGGTGGGGTGATGGAATCAAATGAGAAGGACGAAGAGGTGGCGATGGAAAAGGAAAAGGAAAAAAGGAAGGAAGGAAGGAAGGAAGGAAGAAGAAGAATAATGGTCGTTGTTGGTTGGTCAAACGTGTGGGCAGTGCTGCAAAACCGGGGACAGGACAAAGTCCGATGAGTCACCTCAACGAGTCTCCGATTTCGCACCATATTCGCCATTAACATATCCTTCCTACTACTCCTGATGGTTTCTCCCTTTGCGTGCTTAAACCCCATGGTTTAACTTCCACCGGTTAACCTGTCCGAGAGCTATTAGCTTGATACAAAATTAAACACACGTTTTCTGTAACGCTTACGGAATAGAAATTATAGGTTATGTTTTGTATGTTTTTTCTTCTTTTTCTTCTTTTTTTGGAGAATGTTTATATTAAAATATACAACAAATTTATATATGTATAAATGTAAATGTAATAATCAGTAATATTAAATATATTAATAAGTTTCGTGTTGTATGAATTGAAGTTATTTAAGTGATTTGAAATTTGGATTGTTTCGATTCGAACGAAAAGTTATCGGAAAAATTGACCATTTTTTGTAAAGATAATTATCATACACATTTTCTAATTATAATATTTCGCTAATAAATATGAAATTAAATGAAATTTTGTGCGTCGAAATATTTCAGTTTCAAATTATATCGATTAGAAAAATTCGAAGGAATAATTGTAATAGAAAAGAAAATGAAGAAAAAAGAAAAAAAAAACAAATCACAATTATCCCCGTATTATCACGAAGAATGCAATTATTCTTTTAAAAAAAGAATTTATGTTATTATATATCTTATAATAGATACTTGGAAAGAGAGTTGTTGTATCATTGAGTGAAACTTATTCGCAAAAGCAAAGCCGATTTTCTTGATCGTCACGGTTTCAATTGCGTGCCGTCTCGAAAGGATGATTACCGATCGTTTTCTTCCGCGTTCGAGCAACTCTACTTTGATATTATTAAAGATAGCCGGATCAACTCGGATAAATTTAGAATACTGTGTTAAAGATTTTATAGTGTTCTACAAAATAAAGCAATGAAAAATTGAAAATGGTTTCACGAACGCGTGACAACGTCCTAGTATTTATTGTAAATATCTAGCCACCATTTCTTTTCCCCGTTTAGTTTTCTTTTATTTATTTATTCGAGTAGTCGGAAGAATTTACGTGTGTGTGTGTAGGTAGATGAGGGGGTTAAAAGAAGAAGAAGAAGATGAAGAAGAAGAAGAAGGAGAATAAAAGGAGGTGTAAGATTACATGGAACGCTATTCGATGCCAATGATCTTATCAGTTTAATCGTAGAAAAAGGAGACACGTGCGTGTGCAAGGTGTGTGCTTTTATCAGAGACGCGTTGTTACGTTTCCGGTAAATTTACTTTAAAGGAGAAATTCCTTCTCGCCAGCCATGTTTCTCTCTTCTATCTTTTTAATAGATAGAAAAGGAATATTTACAGTAAATTTATATATATATAAATATTGGATTGTTCGGAAATTGTATATCGATTTATCTCGAACAATATGTAATTATTAATATTTATTCGTAAATATTTATTTTGTTCTATATAAAAAAGGTTTCACGGGATTGTTGCAGTTGTCAACTAAAAAAAAAATTTCCTTGCCACACCAACGAGTACACATACACACATATACACACGGTTTTATTAATCATTTTTTAAATACTAAATGCTACTATAGTAACTTTCACGGATATCATCTTTTTACAAATGTTACACCATTGTAGTGGCATGCATTCGTTAACATTAAAAACAAATTAGAATGCTAAAATAATTCCATACGATTCTGATATATACTCGTGCAGTAATTAAAAGATTACTTTAGTGTAGGAACAAAAATAAAAAAGGATATATATATATTTTAAATGTAAATGAAATTGTTTAAAAACGAATAAAAACTCGTCCGAGTAACCCAATAAATTCTATACACACACACACACATATATATATAAATACATTCCACGTAATTTTTTTTCGTACGATTAACAATTTACGTATACCCGAACGAAATAGTGTAATTTATCTTTTGCCTCCGTTAAAAAAAAAAAAAAAAAAGAAGAAAAGAAAAGAATAGGGTGGTACATTGAAGTATAAAATAAAAAAAAAAAATGAAAAGAGAAAGATAATAAAGGTCTCTCGAGTTCAGTAGAAGAAATATAATATAGTGTGCGTGGTTTGGGTTGACTGGAGACCCACGACAATGGGAACTCCTTTAATCCGGTGAAAGTGTTCATGGTATTCGAGCTTTTAATAAGAGCCTCTGGTACTGCTACCACTATCGGTAGTTCTTATGGTGCTACCGAGTTCTACTACACCGACGATGGTGAGTGAATAAACGGAATGTGGACTTTGTAACTTAGGCACGCGATCAACGGAATCTCAATAAAGTTCTTTTTTCTGGTTTTTTTTTTTTTATATATATAGATACACACACCCACACACACACAGAGTACCTTTATGAAATATCAGGATTTAAATTATAACGCAAAACTAATGTTGGAATTATATTATTAGATTGAACCAAACGTTCGTGTGTTTGATTTTGTCGAAAGTGCATAACGAATCTGCATCCATAATATTTGTTTAAAAATAAGAAAGGTGATCCGGCAGTTTCTTTATCGAATCATATTTGACTTTTTGATTTATTTTGTGCATTAAACGAAGTATATATTTAAAATTAATAATAATCGCGACTAGATCACGCGTCACTCGGTCGTATTCATTTAGAAATAACTATCATAGTAATATTCTTGGTCATTGCTACCGTGCATCTTGTTACTTTCTTAGATCTTTTTTTTTTTCTATTTCTTGTCTTTTCTTTCAAAGTACTTCTAACGGTAAAACACGGTTACCGCCCTCGAGCACGCAAGACGTTTCCCCGTTTAACACGATGATTCCAGTATGCGACGAGTAAAGTATTATATATATATATATATATATATATTTTTTGTTTGTTTTATCTTGTACAAAGATATCGCGAATGTGATTGGATTTTTTATACGATGATCTTAAAACAGAAAGAAAATAAACAAACAAATACGACAAAAAAAAAGAATACAATGAATGTATCCAAAAAATAAAAAATATAAAAATAAAAAATAAAAGAACTTGTGTGTGTGTGTGTGTGTGTGTGTGTGTGTGTGTATGTTTAGTCGTATTTGAAATTATCGTATAACTGAGAATTTTATAATCGATGATCATAATATAAAAAGAACACGTAACAAAGAGAATAGATGATAACGTTGCATACAATTCACATAGGTGAAACGCATCACTTATATGCGCCCGTCGTGTAATAGATCACATTTCGCATTGTAGCGAAACGCGTACGTTGCAAGGCAATTTCGCGCAGCAAGCTTGCAAGATTGCAAGATTGCGTTTGGTAAAGCAGTAGTTGTAATATTACCAACAGGGCACTGGGTTGCTTTGCGTTACGTTGTATTGCGTTGCGTTGCACCAGTTTGCAAATGCTCCAGGAGACGAGATCGATATCAAAGAAAGGTACAAATCGAAAACCGGGTTGATAAAACGGCGGATGTCATTAAATGATTCCTCAGGGAATTTAAAAGATGGAATAAATCCGAAAAAAGATGATTCAATATATAATAATATTAAAAAGTTATTCAATAATATAATAATATTTTATTTATTATATTATTATACTCTATGTAGAAAAAAAAAAAACAAAAAAAACAAAAACAAATTATAAGATTATTATTACAAATTAAATGATTCCTCAGGGAATTTAAAAGATGGAATAAATCCGAAAAAAGATGATTCAATATATAAAAAAAAAAACAGTTATTCAATAATATAATAATATTTTATTTATTATATTATTATACTCTATGTAGAAAAAAACAAAAAAAAAAAAACAAAAACAAATTATAAGATTATTATTACAAATTTATTTATGACCTGGGGAAATATAATGGAAGAAGTTAATAGGTGTTGGGGTGGGAGGGGGATGCGGGGGGAACGGATAGGAGGAGCTTCTTGAATCGTAATCGAAGATTACAGCCCCATCGGCCAATTTGAAATAACTTTAGCGAATATCAGAGATAATCCATTATCCACGTTGCATTAAATTATATCGAATTGTATTAAATTGCATTTGTACTTTTTTAATGTGTTTTTATTTGTTTTTTTTTTTTTTTTAGTTTTAACCAGCTCTACTTTTCAAATGAGATAATATCACATTCGTTCCTTCGAATCATTTTTTTTTTCTTTTTTAAAAAAATCTAAATGTTTATATTTTGTTTCTATCGTTTAAAAAACTTCCCCAAATAAAAAAAAAAACAAACCAGCAGAGAAATGTGATGGTAGATCTCGTAGTAGAATATTTGAATATATTTTATATAGTCGTGTGTTTATAAATCGAATTAAAAATAAATGATACTCGCGTAGATAACTCTGGGATTATTCGAGAAGGATTCGTTGCAGGTGTGTGCAGGCTCGTTTTAATATCACGAGATATATATTATTTATTTTGACGTTGAAAAAGGACTTTTTCTTTCTCTCTATCTATCTCTCTCTTTTTATTTTTTCTTCCTTTTTTCTTTTTTTTTATTTCGCTTCGTTTCTCAGCGATTCCATGTTTTTCTGGTTGAAAGACGAACGCATCGTAGCTCGCGGAAGCTCGGATGTTAGATTTAGGATTTAGGATTCGGTCGAACGATTTCTAAGGTAAATTTATTTGCGATAGATTCGCTCGGTTAAATCCAACTTTACATGCATAAAACGAATAACAGTATACTTTTGTCTTACTATCTTTCTATCATTCCTTTCACTATATTTCAACGAATATTAACATTTCTCATACAAATTAGATTTGTATTTTAATAATAAAAATTTTAAATCATTAATATTAAAAATGTACGATGATAATAATGAAAATATTTCTAAAAAAAAAAAACAAAAAGTTACAATGATTTTTCTCAAAGAAAAATAGGATATTAAGAGATAATGAGAATGAAAAATTTTTGAAGTTTCATATAGACAATTTTTCATCTTAAATTTATTCTTCAATCGTAAGTTAAAGGAAATTGCATCGAGATTACCGGTAAACGGGCCACACCCGGTTCGCGAACTGAACAAAAAAAAAATGAAAGAAAGAGTAAAAGAGAGAGAGAGAGAGAGAGAGAGAGAGAAAGATTCAGGAAGAGAGATTTTACTTGAACGAGCAACGGTGCTCTCGTTTTCTGGGTCACGAGAATCTTAATCCTTAGTCTGGAGTCTCGATTCACCAACGACACGATACAACACACAACGTTTCGATCGCATTCTGTTACAACCAACGAGATTTTAGAAAGTCCCTGAAACACCATCATCTTCTACTTCATCTCTTTCCTTTACTTGGATGCAATACCCATAAAAAACAAAAAACAAAAAAGAGAAGGAGAGAAAAAAAAGATTTTCCATTGAAAATCGTATGTTAAGATATGTTAATTAGTTAACCAATTCTAACTAACATTTAATGGCTGTTTCCATTCCTTTTATATTTCTTTTCCTTTATCCAAATGGGGTTATCCTTTTTTTTTTTATTTCTTTTTCTTCCCCCTGTGTTACCCGGTTTGTTAAAGAAACAACACCAACAACAACAAAATAAAAGAAAGTTTAACCAACCGTATTTAAAATAAATTGAAAACAGTGTACTGTTGTGCGGCTTATATTATCGCGTTAGAGTTTATATTATTACGTTGCCTTTCATTTTCCAGTATGTAAATCGTGGATTTAAATCGTATAATACTTATAGACTAACATATAACTTACAAATGGGAACAAGGTATGAAATATTTTTTTTATACTATTGTAAATTATTAATTGATAGAGAGGTTGTTTTTTTTTTTAAACAGGATCAAGCATTTAAACGTATTAAAAGTGTCATAATTAATCGATTAAATGATCATAGTACAAATAGATCCCACAAAACTTTATTTAATAGTGATTAATACGTATTATCGAATATAATAATTGTTACAAAAATTTAGAAATCATTTTGATGAAAATTTACGTAATAGAACAAATCTATAAATATAAATTAATTAATTAAATTTATAGAAGAAATCAGTATAGCCCGTATATTCGAATGAATGAATTAATGTTCAAGATTATTATCAAATATAATATTCGTTCTTGATATAATAAATGATTGCATTTACAGGATAGGGCGTTGAACGTATCGGAAAGATTCACGTCTACGACCACCTTGACTGTGAACATCAGAGATGACGACGATCAAGATCCATCGTTCATCTACCAAGGTTGCATGCTGCTGGATGGCGCCTGCATTAATCCAGAATACTCGGCATCTGTACGCATTACACGCATACATCTTGATAACGATCTACCTATGAAAGAGAGGGGGGCGGGGCGGGGTGGGGGGGGGAGGAAAAAAAAAGCATATTTTTCTTTTGTTCATTTATTTCTTCTAATCCTGTCTCAAGAGAGATTTATTCCCCTCGAAGAAATTCAAATTAAATCGTGGAACAAATTCAAGATATATACAATATATTGTTATAATTATATTTTTATAGTGTAGTTTTATTTAAGAAATTGCATAAAAATGAAAAGAATGTTATAAATGTGTAGGAATTAATGAATTTTGACGTTTTCTTATAAATGTGTCCGAATGATTTAATGTTAATCATTTTCGTCACAGGTATCGAGTGGAGTATTGTCGGGTATATTGAACATATCACCGGAGAAAATCCAAGCTGTTGACATGGATAGCATAAACGCACCAATTCATTATTCATTTATCAGTGGAAATCCATCAAACTATCGTGATTTTTTCGAGATCAATCCGAATACAGGTGCGGTAAAACAGATCAAGGCTGTCGATACATCGGTAACGAAAAAATTCGACATAATAATCAAGGTTAGAAACAAATATATTACATTGAATCTCATGATGATAATACTAAATATATATTTTTGTTGTTGTTTTAAGGGGTTACATGGGTTTACACCGGGAAAAAATAGCATATTTTCAACAATTTTTCTTTCTATATAAAAAATGGAATTCTTATTCAATCTTTTTATAACATTTAAGATACATATTTGAAGAACATTTTCTAAAATTTTGGTTGAAAAATATTTAAAACTCAGCCATTGCGACGTCATTTCCGGTGACCCCACCGAAAAAAAGTGTTTTCGCGTTGACAGCAGAACTTATAAACGGTGGGGGTTTTTCTGTTGAAAAAATAGGGTCTTTTAGTGAATACTTAAAACTAGAAACTGGACGAAGGAAAAAGAAAAAAATTGAAATTTGGATTTTTGCCAACGTTTTTAGCAAGAACATTCAAATTTCGCTACAATTTGCACCACATTTAGGTTTCTTAAAATTCGATTTTATGAAAAAAATGAAAATCCTATGTCCAAGTCCTTGTCAATAGTATCACGAAGACGTGTAGCAAATTTCATCAAAATCGGTTAAATAATTTTCGAGAAATCTTGACAACCGACAATAGAAAAAGCGTTTTGAGAAAAACGCGTTTAAAGATTTGAGTGTTGGGGTATAAGAGCCATTAAAGAGTGGAACTTCCCAAGGCTCTATCTTTAAAACTACTACTCTTATCGACTTAAAAATTGAATACAATATTCTAGATGAGTTGTAGAATTGAAAAAAAAAAATAAAAAAAAAAAAAATTTGTTTGAAAGTCCCAAACCCATGTAACCCCTTAAATAACGAACACGATCTCGTATTTCTTTATAAATTTCATATAATTTAATCAACGTTAAAATAGGAAAAGATATAGTGTCTGTGTGTGTGAGTGAGAAAAATAAGAAGGAATCAGTATAAGGGAGCATGATAGTAGTTTTACATGCTTTAATAATCGATTATCATCTTCGACAGGCTGTTGAGGTGTCGGAAGCAAAACGATCTGCCACGGCGAAGCTGATAATCACGGTTAAACCGGTCGACAGCAATCCACCGGTGATCACAGCTTCGAACAACGAGGGTTTTGTCGATGAGAATGCACCAGTGGGTACAAAGGTCATCGATAAAAATGCCAAGCCAATAACACTCACCGTATCCGATGCAGATCTGGTAAGTTTTAGTATTACTGTTATCTTTCTTTTTCTTCTTTTTCTTTCTTATTTTCTTATTTTCTTCTTAGTTTGCAAATGAGAATGCAACGAGCCGTGAAGTAGCTGTCGTTTAATATGTTTTTTTTTGTTTTGTTTTTCCTTATCTTTTCTTTTCTTTTCTATTCTTTTTTTCCCTCTCATTCTTATGCGAATATTATTACGGTATGTCTTATTTTTGTAAACCTTTAATCGTGACAATATTAATCATGGGCGTTTGATAGATATTTAATACCAATGAAAATCAAATAAAAATGCATATAGAAAGATACATCTTTTTTTGTTTTTTTTTTTTTTTTTTAATGAAATAATAATTGAATTTTTGTCGATTTATTTATATCAAACGTCGGATAAATATTGAAACAATGAAAAATTTGTAATGATATCTGTTTAGGAATATAATTTTCTTCGTAAAGCCATTATACTATTTGATTTCGCATTTAATGATTTACAGGGATTACGCCATTTTAGTTGCGTTTAATAATCGCCTAGTTAAAACGAGAATAATTTTGTCGTGTTAAAACTTTAAGACGATTTTACAATTAGGAAAAAAGTGAAAGTAAATCCTGAAAACTATGCTTGAGTAATCATCATCATAATCATCATCATCATCCTATTTCGATTTACGGAGCCGTATTGTATACACTAACACGTTCATTACGATTGTTTCTTCGAAAACTTTGAGAAACTTCGTGTATATCTTTCTGCGAACGATCTCATTCGAATGAGAATGTGTTCTCAGATACTACATATGTAACTTATAGTCGTGACGTAAAATGAGGTGTTTTGTAATTAGAGCGACACAATCATAGACTCTGCTAAAAGATTTACCTTTCTAATTCTTTGACTCTTCTTCTGAGAATATCACGCCACTTGAGTGGCTTTTTGTATCACAGTATTATTGGAATGCCATTTTAGTGGTTCTTTGTATCACAGAATAACTTATTGAGACGCCATTATAGTAGCGTTTTCTTGCTTCAAAAATTTCATAGGAATATAAATATAATATTACAATCACTATAGTATCGTTTATTTTATTTATAACAAAAAAATTATCTATAATACATACACACACCTAATATTGTTATCCCAGTTAAAAAACATTTATTCTGATTATTAAATTATATATCATTTCGGTGCCCGCATGAAACATATTCCCCGTAATAAATATTCACAGATAAATGCGTTAAACGAGATGATTGATCGAATAAGAATTTAATTGAGAGATTTACAAAAAAAAACAACCTGTCTAATCTGTTTCGAAAAGTTCGATGTAAAATCGTTGATAGATTTTACCACGAAAGTTTGGAAGGTTCAAGTGGGGGGAGGGGGGGGGGTGGATGAAAGAAAGTGTATCCCGTTCCCTTTTGCATGTGGGTTAACGAGTTCTGCAACTCGTTCTATGTATCCCGTTGTGCCAAACATCGATAGAATTCGAGAAAGAAGGGTGAGGATGGGAAGGGGGTTGTAGGAGGGTGGTTTAAGACTATTTTGCTTTCGAGAATTGCGGCCTCAAGAAATGCAGTTTGTAAAATATACGAATAACACAGTTAAAGTCTTACTTACGGAAATTACGTCTACGAAATGTTACAGCTTTAGCTAACCCAGCCTTCCCTCCCCCCAGCCCCCCTTCAGCCCCCTTTCCCTTGAATTTCCAAGATTCTTCTTCTCCTATCTGCTTTTTTTTTGTTTTTTTATCTTCCTATTTCCTCTCGTTTGGTTTAGTAACTAATGGATACATTTTCAAGGAAGTTACCGGGTAAGAACCCAACCAACCGTCGAATAACTTGGCCATTTTCATTCCCCGTTGTTGTCCTCTTGTATCCTATAGGACGATATTCTCGATAATATATGATAGTTGTGTTCTAGAAATGCAGAACACGGACTATCGGTATTATTCCGCGTGTTGTTAGCGAGATACGTTATAATCATGCTCGTGTAGGGAATTTAAAATGGAGTGGCTAATGTCGTCCACAAATGATGTCCTCAGAAATGGGAAATGTAATACATATATTCTAATACGTTTCAAAATTTTGATCCTAAGTTATTATAATAGGATAGTTTATTCACGTGTTATAATTAGATTGTATATATATACTATACTAGAGATTTAATTCGCATAATTCGTTGTGACACGCACGTGCGTGTAAAATGTATTATTGAAATGGAAATTCAAGCGACATCAAATTTCTATATGTCCCACAGAAATGTTAATAATTATTATTTAATTTGAAAATTATATATTTTCATTTGAATGTTAGTTAATCATAGTAATATTTGTCAATCATTTAATACCACGGAATTTTATTAGATCCTAAAATAAGGAATATTTTTTGTATCTATGTTATACACAGGGTGCTGACGATCCAAAACCAGCGTACACTTTCGAATTAACGACGAGTTATTTTTCAATCGATCCGTCAGGCGTGTTGATCGTAAACGAAGAAAATTTGGATCGGGATCCACCAAATCCCGGTCGTTTTCGGTTTCAAGTTGTCGCGAGAGAAAAAACGGGGATGGCTGCATCCGCACCTCTTTCATTTGTCGTGACATTGAATGACGTTAATGACAACGCACCACATCTTCCTATGACGGCACCGATTTCAGTACAGGCCGGGGAAACAAGACGAGAAGTTACCAAGGTATATTGTTTCGTTATTTTAAATCAAAATAAAATCAAACTAATGTGTGTGTGTGTGTGTGTTGGGAGTTACATTTTTGTTTTTGTTCGTTCATCAATTTAAATAAAAATAAAATATTAGGTCGAGGCAACGGACAACGACGAGGGTGAAAACGCAGAAATAACTTACAGTATTTATCACGTTTCCAACAACGGATTACACAAGTTTAAAATAGATCCTAAAACAGGAGTTATCGAGTCCGTGAGGAAACTTAATGCGGGAGAACAGTACAGTATTACCGTGCAAGCTACCGACAAAGGTGGCAAATATTCTCAAACCATAGTAGAGGTAAATGTTATTCCTGGACCTAATACTAGGAGTCCAGTATTTCAACAACCAGTCTACGAAGTACAAGTTAGCGAAGGTGCATCCATCAATTCAACCGTAGCCACGATCACCGTAAGTTTATCTTCTTATCATCCAAGAATTTTTGAATAAAAGTAAAATAATAATAATAATAATAATAATATAGTAAGTAGTCATTCACAAATTCGTATATAATTTGAAAGGCCGTTGACCCGGAAAACGATCCCGTTTCTTATTCCATTGTTTCGGGTAATGATCTGAGACAGTTTGCTATTGGTGCCAAGTCTGGTATTATAACTGTCATTAGAAAATTGGATAGGGAAGATTTAACTCGTTATCAATTGGTAAGTTTGACAATCTTTATCTTATTGTTTAAAAAAAAAAAAATATAAAAAAGGTAATACTTTAATTATAATTATTTGTTTTTATTTGTTTCGTGTGTGTTTTTCGAATTAGTTAATTAAAGCCGAGGACACGGGTGGACTTTCGAGTACGGCCACCGTCAATATCAAGGTCACTGATATCAATGACAAGAATCCAGAATTCGTTGAGTTGCCTTATCAATTTTCCGTGAAAGAAGGTGAGGCACGTAAATTGATAGGTCGGGTGCATGCCGAGGATGCTGATGAGGGTATCAATGCGGAAATTACTTATTTCGCACCAGACGATATTCCATTCATGGTTGATCCTGAAACTGGCGACGTCCTGACGAAAATTGTTTTAGATTACGAACAGAATGACGTAAGTATAAATAAAATACGATCAGTATTTTTATATCCCATTATTTGTATTTCAATTCTTTATATTAATTGAAATTATTCATTCATTTTCTTCTAATTTCGTAATTAGACTTGTTAAAAAAAACGCGCGTAATTTATAATTAAATTATTAAATGAACGAATTTTTTTGTTCCTTTTCGATTTACATGAAAGATTAGAAATATGAAGAAACGTTGTATTGTGCAACAATTAACGAGATTTAAAACCGATTAATCGTCCGTTTGAACGATATTGAATTGTTTGATGCAACCTTTAACGAGATGTTCGTTAATTATTATTACTTTTTGCGAATGTCAACGAATTAAGTTAACTTCAAATGAAATAATTGTTAATATCTATATTTACAAAAGCTTTACGAAACGATTATTACTGTCCTTGTATCCTTAATTCGAGCTAATTAAAAGTCTTTTAATTAAAACCCTTGCAATAAGATATAATCTTAAACATAAACTTCAAAGTTGGAATAAAGAAACTAAAAAGGAAAGTAAGAGAATGAGAGAAAAGGTCTTTTTTTTTATTCGGGAAACTCTCCAAGAGAAGCGTAATTTTTATTTCCATTATTTAAAAGTTATGTTCTTGAAAGAACTTTAACTCGTTTTTGACAAATGTATTAGAATAAAAATTTCAATAGAAAAAAAAAAAAACAAGCAAAAACTATTTTCGTCTAGTTACATTTCGAAGTTTCGAACTTTTCCATGGAATTGGCATCTAGTCGAACGTTTTGAAAATGTTTTTCGGTTTTTCTCGTGTCAATTCGAGTTTAGAAAAATCTTATTCCCACGGTAGAATATTATCTCGAATATCGTATCAATTGTGGTAGTAAAAATGATCATTTCAGGAAAATATCCCGTTGAAAAATTCTACTGCTGAATAACCCAATTGAAGAAAGAAAATGTGATACGTTTAATGTGTACCAGGTTGTAAACGAATACCACCTTAACGTACTAGCTAACTAAAACTTAGTTACTCGTAACACCTGGATATTCCTATTGTTTCTAAAGGAATATTGTGGGAAGTGTATTATTCGCATACACTCTCTTTCTCTCTCTTATCCGATTCTACGAACAATCAAGAATTTTATCGTCTGAATCAACGTTAAATTCAACCGAGTGCATCCTACCTTCCTTTACCAACACTCGATTGATCTTATCCAATTATTCTTGTACTTTTTTTATCCTCCTATTTGTCTAATTTGTTTAAGAAATAATTCTCGTTTTTATATTATTCTATATATATATATATGGGTATAACCATTATTATTATTTATTTTTAATATTGTAACAATCTATAAATTATTTTAAAACAGTCAAATATATTCATTATTTCGTCTGGTTGATTATATATGTAAATATATTTTATTATTTTATTGTGATATTATATAATTTATTAGAAAAATTCTTTAACAAGTTTGTCTATAAGTATAGGATAATATATAAAAGAAAAAAAAAAGGAACATCTTTTCTCTTTTTCTTACTCTAACAATTATTGTCTTTATACAATCGAATGATTCCATTGAATAATACTTCTATTATCTAACTTAGGAATATAAATTCGTGGTAACTGCGAGAGACGGTGCACCTGATTATCGGTTGGCAACAGCAACGGTAACCGTCAAAGTGATTGACGTTGAGGATGAAGTTCCAATATTTCGTCAGAGTAGCTATGAAGCTCGTGTTAAGGAAAATGTTCCGGATTACATGGTGATCCAAGTTATGGTGAGTCTGTTGATGATCTTACTTTATTTTTTGCTACATACAAAAAATAATATATAATAAAAAAAAAAAGAAAAAAGAAAATATGAAACCTGCTTGCTTCAACGAGGAAATCAGAAAAGTTTCTTTCTGATCTAAGAAGGCTAACGTAATTAATTACAGGCCGATGATCCGGATACTAAGAAACAAATCACGTATACGATCAAACAAGGGGACACTGAACTATTTGCTATAGATCCGAAAAGTGGAGTTATACAAACTATTCGGGGTTTAGATTATGAAAGAGAAAACCAACACATTCTTATTATTGGTACTGTTGAGAACACGAGTGATCTTCCTGGTTCAACAACAAGGGTTGTCGTCAATGTTCAGGTATTGATTTGAACTGTTATTTATTGTATATGAGAAAATAATTTATATATATTACGAATTAAATTTTTATAATTTATTTATAATATCTCTTTCTCTCTCTCATAATCATGTATAATATTATAGAGTATGATTTAATTATTGGTAAAAATGAATAATAAAAATTCGTGCATGTTAAAATAATTGAAAATTAGAGAGAAAAAAAAAGTATTAATATTGGATATTTAATGGGTTTAATAGGATGTTAACGATATACCACCAATCTTTACCATGGTACCTAGACCCATTACTCTTGACGACGATTCACCTATAGGAACGACGGTTATCAATCTTGTTGCCACAGATTCCGACGGAACTGCGCCAGGAAATCAGGTAATTAAATTAATGAAACTGCGTGTATGGTGATAAACGTAAGATAAATAGATAATCGAATTATCTTGATTTCTTTAGGTGAGGTACGAAATCATCGGACGTGGTATTGCGAGCAAATACTTTGTCATAGATCCTGACACCGGTGTTATTAGAATTCGAGATGATCTTAGAAAAGAAACCGACACTGAATATCAGGTATTTGTTAATTTGTTTCTTTTTTTTTTAATAAATATTCGTGGTTATAAACATATAGTCAATTTTTTATTTTCTACGAAGATTTTCTTCAACGTTAAATAAAAATTGTGATTAACGTGTACAGATAGTCGGATGAATTCCGAATTACATTATGTTGATGCCGGATATATACGGCGCTCGTGTATCAATAGGGTTAATCAATACTATTTTAACTAATAAATTTATTTATCATAAATAATATAAATCAAATGAACTTTTCAAGCAATTGAATCATTTTAGATTATTATCATTATTATTATTCGTTACTTTTTAATTAGGTTGACGTGCGAGCATACGACATGGGCGAGCCTCAATTGTCATCCGTGACAACTGTCCCAATTTTTGTTCGACACGTTGCTACCGTTCCCCCAGAAGTTGGTTTAGGTTTTGCCGAGAATTCCTACAACGTCGAGGTGCCGGAAGATGCAACTGACGGGACATTGATCAAGATAATTACAATCATCAACAGTCACGCTCATGATTCGACACCCTTGAAATGTGAGATATACAGCGGAAATGAGAATGATTTGTTCGAGGCCAATGTCACAGAGGAACGCAACTGTGCGCTTAAATTGAAAAAGGGTGCTTTGGATTATGAGACTACTGAATTTTATCAGATCAAAATTAGGCTCGAATCGTTGTCCGGGTTGTTGAATTCTGGCCGAAATACAACTATGGTGAGCGATTAATTTATATATATATAATTATTTATATATTTTAAATATGAAATATAAATGTTGTTTGAGAAGAAGAAGAATTTTCCTTGACAATTGTGATTTATTCGTCGCCGTGATAAAATCTAAAACAAATGATTATTTATTGTTAACAGGTAAAAATCCAAGTAATAGACGTCAACGACAACAAACCTGAGTTTATATTCCCGGAGGATGATAACAAGCTCAGAAATGGCCGATACTTCGCTGCAATACCTAGGAACGTTCAATTCGGTTCTGGCGTTTTGCAAGTGAAAGCTCACGACAAGGATAACGGAAAATACGGAAAATTGGAGTACAAAATAGTCGATGGAAGCGGCGGCTCGGATTATTTCGCGATCGATGCCTTTTCAGGAATAATTCGTACAACGGCAACATTCGACAACATAGATTCCGCTGAATTACCGTTCAAATTCAAAGTCAGCGTACGCGACAATCCAAATTCGACGATTAATTTCAATACGATCGTGGCACCGGTAATAGTGAATCTGATTGGCGAAGAAAATTTATTGATATTGGTCGTACAAGACGCGGCACCGGAGGTACTTCAAAAGGATTCCAGAAGAATGGCTAACATAGTCGAAGAAAAGAGCGGATTGCTGATTGGTATCGATAGGATTACCGTTAGAAAAGTTCGTACTAAAAATGGTACGGTTGAAACTTATCCGCAAGACTCGGACGTTTGGTTTTATGGGATTGATCCTGACACCGAACTGATATTGGATCGCAATAGTTCCAAAATACAGAGGTACATTTTTTCCTCCGTTAAGCAACAAAAATCACTCTATTTTTTAATTTCAAATTCAACGAAATCTCTTGAATATAACGTAGACATAATTTTCGATTACGCAACAGATATTACTTTGAAAAAATATCGTGAAATTATTTTTCACCGATAAAGTATATAATCATTTCTTAATACTTCGTATAATTAGCAGCACCGGTACCAACACCAGCACCACTGTGCTGTGTGTTGATGGGTGGGTGGGGGGCGAGACTTTGCGATTGTAATGACTACGGTTGACCTTGAATATTTATCGCCAGTAATGCCAATTGCGATAAAAACGTGCACCGCATTTGTTTAACGATTCGTTCTATATATATATATGTATTTTTTTTTCTTTTTTTTTTCCTACTTTTTTAGGTCGATCGTCGAAAGAACTGCGGCATCGAACATCACGTTTGACGTGTCAACGTTAGTTAGAGCTAATGCAATCGAAATACACGCGCCAGTAATGTACGCTGAGCCGGTACGCACGCAAACAGCTGTTGCGTTCAGTGGTGAGGTAT
The DNA here is from genome assembly GCF_001313835.1 of Polistes canadensis. Lineage (NCBI taxonomy): Eukaryota > Metazoa > Arthropoda > Insecta > Hymenoptera > Vespidae > Polistes > Polistes canadensis. Next base: position 54,912 of record NW_014569836.1, read on the forward strand.
TTCCATATGCTCTTATCATCATTGCCTGCGTCATACTGATACTTGGAATAGCTGGAATCATCTACATCTGCGTATCTTGGTCCAGGTAATTTCATTTCTTTCTTTATTTTGTTCCCTATAAACCCATCCCCTCCATTCCTTTGATGAAGTATTTCCATATGCTTTTATATTATCATTACCTGCATCATACTGATACTTGGAATCATCTACATTTGCGTATCTTGGTCCAGGAAAGGTCCCCCTTCTCCTCCTGTCCCATTCCCATTGATCCAGTTTTTTTTTTGTATTTTCTTACCTTTTTTTCCTCTTTTTTTTATTATTATTATTATTATTATTCAGCTGCGTCAGTTCAGTGCCACGTATAAATCATTCGTAATACTTCGTTATTGTTACTCGATCGACCTACTTTTCCTTGTCATTACCACGAGAACAGAACAGAACAGAACAGAACATAAGCGCATGCTTAGAAAATATCTTCGCAAATGAACGTGCTTCGTGCTTATTCACGTTAATGCGAATATTATATAATCATGGGAACTCGTCATATTTTCTCTTCTTTTTTTTTTTATTATTATTAGATTCATTAACATTAATTAATATCGTCTTTATTACCTTTCTCTTTGACAATATCTGTTTGCAAACGAGTCGTGAATTTTTGTTTAACTCACTCTTTGGAGTCAACAGCACACGGAGGGGACAGGAGGGAGGTGTTTTTTTCGTTAGTTTGTCCGAACGGGTCACCCATTCATTTTAATAACTGCGAACCATCGTTTCTTACGGGAACTAGTTCTTTTTTTTTTTTTAAACTAACGCGTGGCTTGATTCGATTAACGTTAATTAATATTTCCGTAATTCTAATGAAATGTGTCTCGTTGTCGTAATTAACAATTTACATTGCATAAAATATAAAAGAATATAATAATGTGTGATCATAGGTACAAGGCATACAAGGAACGTATGCAACGAATGTACGTTGTACCACGTTATGATCCTGTTTACGTTGAGCCTAATTTAAAGGAATATGAGACCCAGGTGCTACAGATGAGCGTTCCAGTTGATGACAACGACAGTTACAACGACTTGCAACTTGATTTCAGCAACAAAAATCATGCATTCAGTTTGGACAACGTTAGTTACATTACCAAAGACCACGGCGGTAGTATCGGTAATAATAATATTTAACATATTATTTATTTCACTTGGCGATAATATATTTTAATATTATTTTTTGTTAATATTTCAAATCGTATCTCAAAAAAAAAATCGAATATTTAATTTTTTTTTATTAAATTATTCCAAAAGATTATTCGCGATAGTTTATGATATCATTGAGAGAATCATTATATTGGCGTTAAAAAAAATATAATAATTCTGAATACCTAATTATTATTAGGGACGTGTTTATGGTACTTGATAAATTATTAATAGGATTAAAAATCCCATAGAGATTTTTTTTTCAAAATAATATAATATAATCTTGTAACACGATTAATTCGTTAAATCATTTATATATAAACCATATAGAAATATTTATTACATTACCATTATAGCGAAGGGAATCGTGTTGAATCGATAACAACGTTTTCAGAAAATCATTTTTATGGGAAAATAAAAAAGTATATCGTTACGATGTTTCTTATTTCTCTTTCTCTCTTCTCTCTCTCTCTCTCTCTGGAGTTGTTTCCTCGTAACACGTAAAATGGCAAAACGATTCGTTCTTTCTTTTTTTTGTTTCACTTTTTCAAGGTCAACAGAGTCCTGTGAGCTCGGAAGCTGCAACAACGGCCCGTGCATCGAGCATCGCTGGGAATCATGCCGAGGGTAACATTCATTCCCTTAGACGATCAACTCTAGGTCGTAAGAACCACACAAGCAGTAACAGCAACACCATGAACAATCACGATACCACCACACCCGTATTAAATCCCCTTTACAATCATGCCGGTGATTTACTCAGTGCTAGTCCTTCCAACGATAACGTTACGTTCCGAGAAAAAAAGGATTATTCTCATCTTGGTTTTACTTATTTGTACGAACAAAGTCCCGTCGAGACTACCACTGAATTGTAAAACAATAACAACAACAACAACAACAAGAAAAAAAGTAACAAATCTTCGACCATGCTACTTCGGAATTATTATTTGCTAGAACAAATGGGAAATTTGTTTCATGGTGAAGAGTAGACCCAAAAGGTAATAGCATTGGAAAGTATTCCATATAAACGAGAGAAAAAAATAAACTGTATATATTATTACTGACCAAAAGTCGCACAGAAACAAATCATTTCTTTCATTTTTTTTTCGGATTTAAAGGGAAGAAGAGGGAAGTAAAACTAACATAATCTCGCGTTCGTAGCAGGTTTCATCGCAAAACAGCGAATACATTATAAACGACACACACCTCGCTTGATATTTTTCAAACGTGCCAGACATTTTTTTCTCTCCTTTTTTTCATTTCTTTTTTTTTTTTCTTTTATTTGTTTTCTCTTTTCGCGACTATATGAAGGCGTACAATTTTTACCAACTATATCGAAAAAGAAAGAAAGAAAGAAAGAAGAAAAAAAAAAAAAGAAAAGGGGAAAAGAAAACCTACATATACACGCTCATATACCTTAAAAGAAAAGTCCCTTTTCATAGGAATTATCAGTATACTCGCGAAATGATCGATAACGAACAAATAAAAACACTTTTTCGAGGGATTGAAAACCGATACGAAAAAAAAAATAAAGAAAAAGAAAGAAAGAAAGAAATAACCTAACGTAAAAAAGAAAAACATAACCTAACCTAAAAAAAAATCTCACGGAACAATCTCAACGAAAATCGCGAAGCGTAATTTTATCGATTTGGTATATTATATTTTGATAAAGTAAAGAGAGAGAGAGAGTAAATAAAAAAGAAATTATAGGAAAATGAAATATTTGAAAATATAAAAAGTACATCTATAGAAATGTATATATATAGGATAGAAAGAAAATATATATTTATATTTTTACTTTTTTTTTTTTTCGATTTAATTTATATCGATCTTACTTTTTTTTTTCTTTGACTTAAAGGAAAATTCTTGAAAAGATTAATTAACGGTGAGCAATCCTCGATGATGATCGATTAAAGAATAACTTTCATCTTCTTAAAGCCAACAAGATAAGATTTTTTAATCGATCATAGTGTTTACTTGCATTTTCTCTATTTCTATCTTCCAAATGAAAAAACAAAACCTATGGCTTTTCAATTGCATAGATAACGAATGAATTATACTGTTAAATGTTTTCTTTTATATATATATAATATCGAAAGTCTGCGTGCCGTCCATGAAAAAAAAAAAAAAACAGAAATAAAATATTCTATTTTTCTGTTTGTTTGTTTGAAGATATGATGATTGAAAAATAGCGTGCGTGAGTTTTTTTTCCGGTTATTTTACATATTATTTTGTTTTTATAGCGTGAAAGATATCAGAATGATCGATAGGACTGTATGATGATGATGATGATGATGTTTGAAGAAAAAAAAAACACACACACATACACAAGATATACCGAATTTGTGTGTGTGTATGTGTGTTGTGTGTGTGTATGTGTGTTGTGTGTGCTGTGTATTATATTCATTTTAATTATTTATATTTATCTAGTAATGTGTTCTCTATTCGCCTTCTATTTTGAATTAATTTTATTGCATTGTATAATAGTATTTGTATCGTTGTTAAACGTATACGTTATTTTTATTATTATTATTATTATTATGTTTTATTTTTTTTTTCCTCGAAGAAGTAGAAGTAAAAGAAGAAGAAGAAGAAGAAGAAGGGAAAACCGAATAAGGATCGATATCCCAGCATCGAGCTATCCTACGTGTTTCCTTTTATAGTTCATGGTGGTTTTTCTCTCGCACGATCATTTTGATCCGTAAAATGTGTTGCGAGATTGATGTACTTAAAGAGAAATCATTTAGGTTTAAGTATTGAAACCCGATTTAACGTCGGATTACTAAAGAAACATCGATAAACAATGTTTCAAGATTTTTGTCATAATTTATGGTACGTTTTCTCTAGTCTTAAGACGAAAATTTACACACACATATACACACACATATACACATAGAAATATGGAAAGTATACATGTATGAGTATAGTGTTTCGATAATGATGGAATAAGTTTGATTGGAATAAGTTTTTTTTTTTTGAATCATCGTGGTTGAATATTATTTAAGAAACAAAAAGATTGAACACAGAAGATGGATGTATAAATTGTTAATACTACAATAATAAATTTATTATATTTACATAAACAATAATAAATATTGTTTTTTTTTTTTTCAGTAACTCTTTCCTTCTTTTTATAAAAAGAGAGAGAAATATCATTTTTATTCGACGATACACGTTCATATACTCAAATTCGTGGGGGAAAAAGTTAATGAGCATGGTAAAAATAAAGAAAACAATGAAAAAACATTCTCTCGAAAGCTAATAAAAATCATATAAATTATTTCGATATAATGCCATAATATTATTGTGGAAAATGTGAGTTAAGGTAAAACGGTTCATCGTTGCGTGAACGAATACTTTGCTATAATATTTTTAATTAGTAAAAAATAAACTCACTTTTATATTCGTACATGCATTTAATAAAATATTTCTTTGAGACCTCGCGAATTCTTTTGGATAAAACGAATGAATGACGCAATTAACGAAAAAAAACTACTCACGACTTTGTTAACAAAATTAATATTAAGAATAAGAAAAGAAGAAGGAAACTTAGCTTATGCAAACAAACTCCTTTCGAATAATAATTAGAAATCAATTAATTTATATTTTAATTTTTGAATACAATGAAATGACTTATTCAACACAATGGAGATCGTATTTAAAAGAAAGAAAGAAAAAAAAAACATTAGCAAAGCTTACCTCTTAAAAGAATCACAAATAAAAATAATAATAATGATCATACTAACAAACAAATAAATAAATAAATTAATTAATTCCGTATTGTGTGAGAAGCAATAATAAAGGCAAAAGAAAAAAAAAAGAAAAAAAAAGAAAAAACAAAAAACAAAAAGAAAGAAGTAAATTACATCAATAGGAGGGGGTGTACGTAAGAATTGACGACGACAACGAAGTAGAAGAATAAGACGAAGAAGAAGAAGAAGAAGAAAGATAAATAGATGTTAAAAGTAAAGAGAAATAAAGAAGGGTGGTAAATGGCTGGGTAGTGGGGTGGGGTGGGGTGGGGTGAGTTGGTGGTGGGTTAGGGGGTAACATTTACGGGCGGGGATCGACTATGGGATGAGATAAAGCGTCGGCGCATACGCAGTCGCATATCTGGACCATCGGTAGAACGCAAACTCGAACACTAAAGTATGAGAGAGAGGGAGAGAGAGTGGGAGAATGAGAGAGAGTGAGACAGAGAGAGGGGGCTGAAGAAGAGAGGAATGAAGAGACCGAGCGCAAAACGGGACCCGTAGAAGGCTGGAGTGATCCGCGTCAGCTCTTTCGGGAAATTACGAATTATGAGAACCAGTCGTGGGAATTTTCTAAACGACGAGGACGACGACGAGACGACGACGACAACGACAGAGGTCGCCCATTTAATTTTTCCGATTTTTTAAAGAGAGAGAAAAACAAAAAACACCGTTGCAATACGTGGATTATTATTTTTTGGGACCTTTTGTACCTTTTGTTCTATTTTAAATTTGTTTTTCCATTTTCCGTGGGATAAATAAAATCAAAAAGTTTAAATATATTATCATCGTTTATATATATATATATATATATAATAATATATATATATAATATTCGTTGTATGTGTTGTAAAGAAGAAAAATAATAATATAATCTATCGTCGCGTTATTAATATTTTTCTTTGAATAGATATATTATTATTATTATTATTTTGAAGTGTCGTATACGAAAGTTAAGAGAACGGGGGAGAAAAGATGGATGGTTAGAACATCAGTTCTTCAACCCAGATCGATCCCTAAAAGCATCAGCTTCGAGAGAAAGTGCCGTTGCTTGGCTACCTATCTCTATCCTTCTTACTCTTTTTCTCTCTCTCTCTCTCTCTTTGTCTACCTTTTACGTTTTAACACTTCCTTTTCTATCCTTTGTTTCATCTATTCGGTTCTTTGAGTTACCAAGGAATCCAAGAAATACCCTAAAATATCCTCTGTGAAGTATAAGTGATCGATATCCTAACCCCCGGTCTATGAACCACCTGTAAACTGTACTCCGACTTTTGGGATTAGATTGTTCGGGATAGAAACGTGTAACAAGTATTTTATTGATATTATACAATTTTTTTTAAATTATATTTCATTTTATTATTTATATATTTGATTTATATTTAATATTATTATTATTGTTATTAATTTTAATGTGTGTTATCTCTCCAACGCATATAATAACGTTGATTTACCGTTTTATTTTTCTTATCTAATCATTCCATTTTCTTTTCTTATCATTTTTAATTGAAATTTATTTCTCCATCATTTGCGCGAAATAGAGTGATTTTTTAATTCTAATTTCGCTGTTCCTCGTTAAGCCGGAAGTTTAAGTACGGGGTAATTCACTCTTCGTGGGAAATAACTGGTTAACCACACAGGTAATTTCGTTTTTACTAATCTTAAATAAGTGCTTAGTTAAGAGTATTGTAAATATTAACTCAACGTTATTGAAATATTTGATTAATAATTGTTTTTATATCAAATTGTATTTTAATTTAATATACCCTTAAGTTGTTTCGCGTAAGTAAAATCAATTTGTTTTGAATTTTATATTTCAAATAAAATAGATCGTAGCTCTCTCTTTTTTTTTTTTTTTAGAAAATTGTTATCTCGTCTTAAGAGAATTTTTGTTTTCTTTAAATTATATTTTTAAAAATTATATATTCTAAAAAGGGAAACTTAAACGACGAGGAAATACATCTTGCCATTCGTTAAGGTAATTTTCTACTCCGACGGGAAATAGGTTTTAGCAAAGTGTTGACAAAATATTCTTGGTTCGGTTGTGTAACTTCAAAGTTACCACGTGACGGTCTTTTGCATACTCATAAACCCTTTTAGGTTGGAAACTAATGAATTTCGTGCAGTCCTTTGATCTCGACCAATGTGATTTGCACTCTATATATGTGTATGTACATATGTATTTATATGTATATGTACGTATATATACTTAAGAATGTATATAACAAAGAACTCTTAACGTTGACAAATTTCTAACGAAAGTTTCGAAAACATGTTAAAAAATATTATTATCAGACGAGTTAACCGTATTTATTTACAGAAAGAAATTAAAACACATTTGCGAAAAAATATAACTTCTTAAAACGTAAACTTTCAAAAGGAAACAACAAAACATTTTACACCGTTCTCCCCCACAATGTGTAATTGAATCTGTCAAATGAAACGTAAAACATTTTTATTAATATCGATCGATCGTTCGTTCGTTCGTGTGTCAACGTAGAATAATTTTGAATCTACTCGAAAAAAATAAAGAGAGATATCTTTTTCTTGTTTTTTTTTTTTTTTTTTTTATATAATACAAAGTTTTTTTTTTTTATCACATTCTTTCTATTTACTTGTATGTTCGCAGAGATTGATGACCGGTTGGACGTTGTCGTTTTACATTGATCGGGATGAAATACTTGAAAGTGGCAGTGTTCACGTTCAACCTTTTGATATGGGTAAAATTCAAATATATTTCTCTTATTGTACAATTTATATTTTATATAATTTATTCCTATTAATAAATTAATTCGTAAATTAATTTTACGTATCATCGGGATAAAGATTATAATAATTTGATCATTTCAATATGTGTATATATATATATAACTAATAATTAATCAAAATATTATATCACAAATTGATTTTATGAGATTTTATTGAAAAAAGAAACGAAGAGATATTGCAAACAACCAAAAGAATCCTATCGATTTTTCTCTCTCTCTCTCTCCCTCTCCCTCCCTCTCTCTCTTTCTCTCTTCCAATATTTAATTCGAATAAACGTAAAAGAGAAAAAGATGAGAGCGTTCGATAAATAGTCCGAGTGTACCTAAGTGCATGCATATACGCGTCATTCGAGCGTAATAGAGAAGGTGGATGAGAAGAGGGGTGGGTGGGATGGATTAGAGGGGGAGGAAGAGAGAGAGAGAAAAAAAAAAAGAAAAAAATAAAATGAAAAAATATGAAAAAGTCGTGATACGTGTCCCTCCTTCTTACAACCCCCCCACCACCACCACCACCCCGAAGCCCTATCACACATTCTCCCCACTCGTTGTAAAAACTATTATTGTAGAAAGTTCAGTTAACTGTGATCGAGAATGTGAAGCCGGATAAAAATAAATATTTTCTCCCTTTTTACGACAGTTGGCTGGTTGCACTGTACTAGTAATAGGAGCATGGTTACTCTTGGAACCGAGCAAAGGACACCTCTTGAATCTTTTCGTTCCCGATGTCAAACCTCACGAGACGATTGATTTGATAGCGTACAGTTTGGTCGGGCTTGGTTTCACCGTATTTATGGTTGGTTTCTTCGGTTGTCGTGCTGCCCTACGTGGAAATCAATGTATCCTTGCCACTGTAAGTAATTTATACACACACACACACACATACAACGATATTATAATTTATATATATATATATATATTTATTTTCTAATTAACCCTTCTTTGCATGATGATGGAAATTTCAATCATAATATTTAGTCAACAAAAAATGGTACTCAAAACCCTTGTACCGTATATTTGTTGTTGCTGGCAACTTTTTAAGCGACTGTTGCGTACAACAAAACGCAGTTGTCAAAAAAATAGCACTAGAATTTTTTAAAATATTTTTCCTTTAATCTAGAGCATTAATTACATCACCCTGATTTATTTTAAAAGAAAAGAAAAAATCATGTAAAGAAGGGTTAATATATAATATAATATATCTGTGTTAGATAAGAAAAGAATAAATGACGTTCGAGATCATTTCTATCTAACGAAAGGTTATCTTCACATGTTTCATATTTAAATTAACCCCAGCCCCATAGAAACCAATCACCCCCCCGACCCCAGGCATACGCCGCGTGTGTTGCGGATTTCGCATTGGAAAAACTATTATTATTGTTATAGTTATATTAATATTACAGAGTGATACCACAATGATCGGGGTGTCAAGGTCAACAATCTATTTTTATCAAAACTCTATCGTTTTATACTCTTCTTTTTTTCTTTTTTTTTTTCTTTTTCATTTACTTAATCCATTTGTATTTTGTTGTTGTTGTTGTTATGTTGTTGTTTGATTCAGTACATGAGCATGCTGGTCGCCCTGATCGTAACCGAATTAGTGACAGCAGCAATCGGTGGTCTGATGACTTATCGAATACTTTCCGATTTGGAAGAAAGATTGTCCGATAAATTGTCTACGGATTATGGCCACGACGGGACCAGTGATAATTCGTTCAGTCAAAGTCTCGATTTCGCACAGTACAAGGTATGAGCCCCCCCTTCTCCTCCCTCCTCCCAATAATTGAGTTTTTCCTCAAGAAAATTAAATTGAATTACTTTGATGATCAGCTAACCTCAACTAACTAACTTCGTGAAACTCGAGACAAATATGTTATCTTAAAAATAAGTCACGTGCCGAAATATCCTAGATTTCTTCTCTGAAATATCAGTTGAAATTCTCAAACAATTATTCATTTGAATTTGAAAATTATTCATTAGGTTTCAAATGAATTAACTAACAATAGCCTTGTATACGATCTATCGTTCATTGTTTTAAATTATAACTGGTTAAGTTTAAATTATAACAATTGTATTATATATAATTCGATTATTTTACGTGTGAACAAGCTTTTTCAGCACGAAATACGCATTTATTCCGCAAGAAATATCCGCGTTACTTCGAAGAATTCGTCATACATATACACACACACACATATATATATACATGTTACACTTACGCGTACACGTAGAGACACAGATAAATGAATCTATTGTAGTTTAATTGCTGCGGAGTGCACAGCGACGCGGATTACAATGGTACAGCATGGTGGAGGGACGGACAAATTTCAGGAAGCAGAAGACAAGTTCCGCTCACTTGCTGCGTTCTCAAAAATACCGAGGTAATGTTAATCAAAAATTAACACCTATCTGTGTGTGCGTGTAACAAAGACCATACGTTTCGGTATCAAAATTAATGACTCGTTGAAAAGTTCACAATTCAATTGTTCTTATATTTTTTGTTTTATTTTGTGTTTTTTATTTCATTATTTAATTTTACGATAATTTAAGAATCGTTTCATTCATTATTTAAATCAATGTTAAATCGATTATTATCCAGCATTCATTTGTAAATCGTATGAAATATCCGTCCTTTGATCGGTTGTAATATTATAAATGAGATAGGATTAATATTAATGAAATATATTTTACTTCATTTAAATATATAGGACCACACACAATATGAAACTTTATAATCTTAAGGATAATTATTAATCGTTAATACTTTTGTGTAATATAAATAAATATGTATATAATAATATTTATTTCGAATTAAATTTGGATAAAATATCAATCACATTATTTGATATTGAATCATCTATACTTTTTTAATGATTAACAATCTAAGTGATAAGAATTTCATTATGATTATTATCGGATATTTAATTGATATTCATTATAGGTAAAGAATACAGGTAGTCCAATGAGCGTAGTCTCAAGAGTATTTCACAAAAACGTGAGTAAATTAATTAGAAGAGTGAGTTATATGATTGAGGGGAGCCTTGGTTTCATTGATCATCATTGATTATGACAATAGAACGAGAAACCATGGCTTCATCCACAACCGAAGGACGAAGCCGCGTGTCAAGTAGAAGACCAAGAAGGTCACAAGGGTTATCGGCACAAAGAGGTGGGTGGTTCTTACTTTAACTATCTATCTATCTAATGAAAAAGCTCTAAAAGTATTTCCACTTAAAGTAATCGACGAACGTCGTTTTCATTAGGGTTGCCTAGGAAAAGTTAGCAACTGGCTTCAGAGTGAAAGCTTCACTTTAGTTTTCCTAGGCATGGCTATGGCTGGTATTCAGGTAATTTATTCTCTTGTTGTTTTTATATCATATCCTTTATTAACATTTTATCTACATTTTTTTAATCTCATTTTATTTTTATTATTAATATTGCAATACGATAATTCCCAAAGTTTGTATAACCGAAATGTTACATAATTTAATATTACGCCATTAACTTGACATTCATTTATTATCACTTGGTATTCATTGTTTTGTTAGATTATTATTTAATAAAATAATATAACTTTTTACTTTTTTTCGTATGATGAATTTGTTAGAATTTTTACATAATTCGTAAACATTAAGCAAGGGTATTGAGAATAGACAAAATTTGGGAAACATTGTTGCAATATATTATTGCATATAAATTGAATAATATTAGGTTGTTCGAAAAGTAATTACATTAAGTCGCTTCAACGTATACCTAAATTTATTCTAAACCTTGAAATCATTTTACATTGTAGACATTTCGGACGTTATTTAAAACCTTATTATTGCGTTTCGATCTGCCAAGTAGCTTTTTTTTTTTGTTGGCATCGAATCAAAAATGGAAAATCATAGTGAACATTTTTTTTTCGTCGTATCATATATTTTTTTTTATTACCGTTTAATGGGTAATAACGCTTGTGCCAACGAGAACAAAAATATGTGTCGTATGTTAAACGAATTACTTTTCAAAATTTCGTATTTGAAAAGATGTCAACTATTTTTTAGGTCGCTCAGTTGAAAAAAAAAAAGAAAAAAACAACGACGAGAACAAAATAAAAATAATAGCGAATGTTAATTGTCTTATAAAAACGTTGAACAAAAAAAATGGCCGACAAATTGAAATTAATTCGATTCGACGATTTACTATAGTTTAAAACATTTTGTGAATTTTATAATACGAAATATAATTATCTATTGTTTTCTATTCGAACAAAATCAATATTACATTTCGAACAACATAATAAATAACATTTCTAATAATAGTATCGAAGTATAATAATAAAAAATAACCTATATCTTTAGAATGAGCGGGAAGCTCAATAATGAAAAACCTAACCTATAAAATATTTAACTTTTAGACATTTGGTATAATAACGTCAGCGTTCCTTTGTCGTACTATTCGAGATATGCAAACGGATTAATGCGAGCACAACTTTGAAAGAAGATAAGAATTTCTTCTACGATTACTAGGAATATCGAGGATATTTTTGAATGGAAGAAAATAGGAACGGCGAAATGAAAAAAGAATGAAAAGTAAGCAGAAACGTTTTTTTTTTCTTCTCTCCGACTTATTTCTTTGCTACTATTCAAAGAAGAAGATAGCAAAGGGAAGAAAGGGATTCAGGATTACTACTATCTTCTCCCGTGGGACAACTTTTTCCAAGGATATGCCTATACGAAATTCAGAAACGTAAAAACTTGACGAGCAATGATGCGAATCAAAAAAAAACGTTTAAAAAGGAACAAGAACAAAATTGTATTCGATTGAAAAAAATGTCGTCGTCGTCGTCGTCGTCGTTCCGAATCATTCCCGTCCCTTATATTTGTATGTTTGTTGTATAAGGTGAAACAATTTTTCTGGAACCAATGGAGATAACAGAAAAAATACGTAAAGTATTAAAATAAAATTAAAAAAAAAAAAAAACAAGGTATCCGTTGTAAATACATAGAAAAAATACGGGCGTTGTTAAAATCTCCTGCGTGATCGTCGAGATTCATTTTTTGTTCCTTCTTCTTTTTTTTATTTTTTTTCTATCCCGATATGAAATGATAACGCTGTTGAATGTTACGAATTCTGACACAATAATTTGTAAATATGCAATGCCATGTGCATCAGTCGGTACGAGTATACGTGTCATTTGAAATTATACTAACCTAGTTCTTTTTTTTTTCTCTCTCTCTCTCTCTCTCTCTCTCTTTCAATATATATATTATTCTCTTTTTTTCTTTTTAGGATTATTTTTTACAATTCTCTTTTGCAAAATCAATTTTTGAATACGTATGAGAATGATTTAACAACGATTTTCTTTAGATTTCATTTTATTTCGTTACAATGGTTAAAACAAATATTTCATATTTCGTCAAAATTAATAATTATTCGTCTCATAAAAAAGAAGAAGAAAAAAAAAACAATGAAAATATTATATATATTTTATATTGCGCAAAAAATAAATATGATAAATTAAACCGACCGATCCCCCCCTTTCTCATCGTCATCTTCGTTAGCGCTCGCGCGCATATACACGCACACGTATAAACATTTACGTATTTGCGATACGCGTGTTTGAAAGTATTTTTCCTACCTCGTGTAACATCACTTTAACAAATCTTTTATTTTTTTTTTTTTTTTAATTTATTTCGCGTCCAATTTTTTTTTGTTTACGAATCAAACAACCATTTCGTATGTAATGTATGTGTGTACGTGTATCCCGTTTGAAAGTGTATGCTGTGTGTGTTTAACCGAACGTACGACGAAAAAATTGTTTATTGTACGTCGTACGATAATAATAATAATAATAATAATAATGATAATTAAAAATAATAATAATAATAATAATAATAATTAATAATAATAAAATGTTTTATTAGGCATGACAATACTATATAGAAGCACAATCTTTTGATATTATTTCTAAATTCGCTACGAAGAAAATAATAACTATTGTATATTTTATTTGATCCTTCGTTTTCTACTGTCGTATTTTTAAGTACAAAAAATATTTATATATGCAGTACATACACATATATACGAATGTAAATTACAGTACTTTTATTTCCAAAATTTTGTTTTAATCATCGAAGAAAGAAATCCTGAAACAAACAAATAAAAAAAAAAAACAAAAATGAAATAAAATAAACCCCTTTGCATAAAAGTACACGAATACCTGATACGTATATCTTACACGAAAAGGGAGGGTGGGAGGTGTGGTGGGGTTAAAAAAATACAAGGTCAGGGGTAATGATAAACGTCACGTCCGTTTAAATATTGAACCGGTCTGCAATTAGTCAAAAGCAATCCATCATTCGAACAGATTTCTCGGAATTGTGCAACCTAAAAAGAAAACAAAAAAGAATGTCTGCCTTTGTCTTGTTTCGTGGTGTAGCTTTTCTTTTTCTTCTTTCTAATTATAAAGAAGAACAAAACCCGTCGTCAACCTGATTGGAGGAGATTGGTACAGGAACGGGATCGATAAGCCAAGTGACAATTTCACTGCAAGGTGGCTGAGTAAGAGAACCGTGATAGGCGTAATAATGATTTCCTTCAGTATTATGCAACCATGATAAGGGAAAGGGTGGTATATATACTTTACTACCAGGTTGTTTGATGTATCTCAAATTGGTGACTATATAATCCAAGTAAGGATTGTCAACAGGTATTATCTAAAAATGATCGAACATTTGATTAACATCGAATTGTCATTATTTTTATTCATTATTATTTTTTTTTATACGAGAATTTTTGATTACGTTGAAAAATGATGACACTATGACCACACCATCTTTGGCGTTTAGTATAGCTGCTTGAAAAGGTGAAAAGAGGTCACTTTTAACATGAACGAATTGCAATTCCATAGCATATCGGACATCGTTGATTGTATGTTCACTTCCTTCGTTATCTGATGGTCCCCAATGGAACATCATAGAATGAAATTTGTATGTATTAGTTAAAGGACCTCCTTTGATTAAAGGATACGCACGATCGCCACACCAGGTACCGCATACTATCACTGTTATCACACCAAAAAAATGTTCATTTAATCTTTTTAATTAATGATCATTTTGTTTAAATGGTGTCATATCTTTTCCTGTCATTTGTTTCATTTTTGTTAACGACAGTTTCAAATACCTTTTTGCAAAAGATCATCATAATTTAGAGAATTTGTTAAATATCAAATATTAGGGTTGAATCGAAATTTCGTTCGGTTTTAAAATGTCAGAGAATGCAATGCTTTTAATTGTACAACTTTGCCGTTTATTTGAAAAGTTTCGGTAAATATTTTTTATACTAAACGTGAATAGATTTTAATGAAACTTATATTAAATTAAAGTACACTCTTTTGTTTATACGTAGAATACCTTTTCGAGTTATAAATTTTGCATATAAAGTTCAGAAAATGTCAGAGAATGCAATGCTGTAAATTGTACAACTTTGCCGTTTATATGAAAAGTTTTGGTAAATATTTTTTATACTTTTAGCAAATGGATTTTAAAGATTTTTATATTAAATTAAAGTACACTCTTTTGTCTACRCGYAGAAYACMATWTYRAGTTATAAATTTAGCATGTAAAGTTCAGAAAATGTCAGAGAATGCAATGCTGTAAATTGTGCATCTTTGCAATTTTTTTCAAAAGTTTCGGTAAATATTTTTTATACTTTTAGCAAATGGATTTTAATGATATTTATATTAAATTAAAGTACACTCGTTTGTCTACGCGCAGAATACCTTTTCGAGTAATAAATCAATCTGAAAAGGTCCATAAAATGGCACAGAATGCGATGCTGCAAATTTTTCCTACTTTGCCATTTCTTTGAAAAGTTTTGGCAAATATTTTTTATACTTAGAGCAAGTGAATTTTAATGAAACTCATATTAAATTAAAGTGCAAACTTTTGTCTACACGTAGAGTACCATTTCGCATTATAAATCAATCTGCAAAAGTTCATAAAATGGCAATGAAATGTTTGCGGACTAGGCATTGTTAACATTGCCTAAGGCCAGGCATTGTTAGCATTGCCGGGGGAGGTTTGGAACCTAGGCCGGTAATGTTAACAATGCCTGGCCATCAGGCATTGTTCACATTGCCTGATCCGCAAACTTTTCTTTGCCATTTTATGAACGTTTGCGAATTTATTTATAACACAAAGTTGTACTCTACGTGTAGAGAAAAGAGTGCACTTTAATTTAATATAAAAATCATTAAAATCTATTTGCWAAAAGTATAAAAAATATTTGCCGAAACTTTTCAAAGAAATGGCAAAGTAGGAAAAAATTGCAGCATCGCATTCTTTGCCATTTTATGAACCTTTGAAAATTGATTTATAACACAAAGTTGTACTCTACGCGTAGATAAAAGAGTGTACTTTAATTTAATATAAATATCATTAAAATCCATTTGCTAAAAGTATAAAAAATATTTATCGAAACTTTTCAAAATAATTGCAAAGATGCACAATTTACAGCATTGCATTCTCTGACATTTCCTGAACTTTACATGCTAAATTTATAACTCGGAAAGGTATTCTACGTATAGACAAAAGAGTGTACTTTAATTTAATATAAGTTTCATTAAAATCTATTAACTTTTAGAATAAAAAATATTTACCAAAACTTTTCAAAGAAATGGCAAAGATGCACTCTTTACAGCATTGGATTCACAGACATTTTCTGCACTTTACATTTGATTTTCATAACTCTACAAAATATTCAACGCGTACAAAAAAAGAGTGTACTTTAATTTAATATAAAAATCATTAAAATCCGCTTGCTATAAGTATAAAAAATATTTAAAGTATATTCACAGAAGAGAAAATCACAGTTTAATCTTAACTTGTAGAAAATGTTTAGTAACAGTGAAAAGGTTAATATGTTGCTAATATTTGGCGAATGACTTTTTTGTTTTTTATTAATAATATTTTTCCAAAAAGTATTATATTTTACAGAAAAAAAAAAAACAATCTATTATGCAGTTTATAACACAATAAATGTAGGAACTTTGGCTTCATTCTAGTATAATAGTAATAATAATAATAATAATAATATTGAATCGTGTGACAAGTTTAGTAAATCAATTTACTAATTAACTAGTTAAATATAATATTGAATTTTCGAAATGGATTTATTTGATATTAACGAATAGAGTATACCAGAATTTCCATCGTTTGCCATAATCATAGAGCATGGTACTTCATCGTGACCAATCCATTCGATCTCATCGTATTCCTCGATTGCTATAGTAGTTGTTATATTGATCGGTGATTGATTGTAACCATTACTCTCCGGATAAAATACTTTCCAAGTGTGTGGTCCGTTATGTGCAACGTATCCAAATAAAATGATCGGCGAATTGCATTGTTGGATTAACGAGTTTTCGGAAAATACGTGGGACCACTTGATTAATTCACTGGACAGCAATGCTTTTTCATTTTTGCAAAGTGCATTGATCAAAATTTAAAGATTATTAATTTATTTAATATCGATCAGGGTTTACGCTCATACCTAAGAATATAAAGCTGCCGGATACTATCATCAATTCGGGCCACGAAAATCCTAACATATTTTCATCTCAATTAAGGAATATTTATAATTATCAAATAAAACTCGATCAAATTTGAAAAACTAATATGACTCATGTTAAGTAACATTGATATAATAACGCGAAATACACAATTATGCGAATATAATTACTTTTATTTTGGAATATTCGATATATCGATTTCATTCAATTGTTCTCATGTCAAATAAGAAAAGCTCGAACGCGCTTATAGAAAAATAATTCAAAATCCTTAAAGTACGATGAATTAAGAATTCTATAAAAGTATGTCAAATCGATGATATAAGAAGGAAATATATCCGATAGAATTCGTAATCGATATGCAGTGCGCCGGTAAGATTAGAATTCGATCGATGAAATATCTGGAAGAAAATATTAGCCTAATTCAACACACAAAACCTTAATCTCTTTTCGATTAAGGTGACAGTCCGAAATGGGGTCAATCTCCGGTGGATATTGACGACAATCATGTTCTCAGAGTTGAATATCCTCCCTTAACTATGAGTGGTCATTGGAGTCAGGATGGTTATGCGAATATTAGGAACACAGGTTCTACCGGTAAATTATAATGATTAAATATTTGTTGTTATTGACAACGTTCAAAATCAGAAATAATTAATATTTATTTCTACGAAAGAGATATACATTTTTTAATTTCGTTAGAAATTATTCTTAACGTTACCATAAATATATTAAATTTCAAATCCCATATAGAAACATAATTTATCAACAGATGTAATATAATTTAAGAATAATAAATTGAAATGAAATAATCATAAATGTTATACTATTGCAAGATAATGAATAAATTCATTAATTTCACTGACGCGTTCGATAGATTTCAATTTAGTTATTAACATTTATTAATGAAAGTTAACTAAACGTTAAACGTAATATTTAACATTATAGTTGGGATAACTTTGGAAGGTAATAGAAGTCCCGCAACTATTCGAGGTGGACCATTAACAGACGACGTATACGAACTCTCAGAAGTTGTTTTTCGTTGGGGCTCATCGAACTGTAAAGGTGCCGAGCATACTCTCAATGGAACATGGTTCACAATGGAAGCCCAAGTTCTACACTACAACCGTAGATACGAAGAGATTGAACAGTGTTGGGACAAAAGGGACGGTCTAGCGATTTGTTCCTATTTTCTTCAGGTTTATCAACTTCCTGCTTGGGATGAACACCCATTGTTCTCAAAGATCACTGATAATTTGTATAAAATCACCGAACCGGATGCTAACGCCAAAATATCACCCAGTATGTTTTACCAATAGTTGAACGAAAACGAATAAAAAGAACCCACCCACCCCCGGCCCCTGACTCCTTCTCCTCCTCTTTTTTTTTTTTTTTTTTTTTATTCAAGGATTTTTGTGTCCAAACAGTTTTTTTTATTTTTATTTATTCTTTTCGTTCCTTTTTTTTTTACAGACTGTTTGAGTTGGATGAGACAAGCTTGTCAAACACCGGGTTATTATACCTACACCGGTTCCATTACCACTTGGCCCTATCACGAATGCGTAACTTGGATCATATTTCCAGAACCTATACGAATTTCGGAAAATCAAGCACAGTGTTTTAGAATGTTAAGAAATAAGGAAGGAAATTTTATCAAAGAAAATTATAGAGAAGTTCAAAAAATCAATTCGAGAATAATATATTATATTTGTTGAAATATTTGATTTCGATAATTATCTAAATTATCTGTATTCGTGTTGAGTACTGTATAATTTAATTTAAAAAACAAAAAAAAGATAAATATGTCAAATGAGATGAAAGTAGATATGTTAAATATTTCGATATGTGTTCGTTAACAACTTCACGAAACAATATGTGATTAATGTAACAAATATGAAATCAATAGGTTAACGAAATTAAAAAATGTTTACTAAATTCTAAAATTGTTTCGGTCACATTAATTATTTAAAATTACTTTTGGATTTTAATTTTCAAGACCTTGTTATAATAAAAATTATGCCACGAAGATTGAAACACGATTCGCGTAAAGGTTTGTATTAATTTATCAGAAAAATATCTTTTTCTTTTTAACTGTGACACATGATGAGAATTTTTTGTTTTTCAGATGTTGATGTACCAACAACTATTTCAACGTCATCCAGTGGTCAACCAAAGTGGAGACAATCACCAATTGATTTGAGAACAATCGATACTTGGACTCAAAAGTTTCCACCTTTATTGTTAACCGGTTATTGGTTAAAAAAAGGAAATGCAATTATAACGAATACAGGAAAAACAGGTTCCTATAATTGTTCTCTTCGTAAATTTGTATTAACATTTTCAACACGCGTAGAATTTTTCTTGTTGAATGTTACAGTCAACATAGAATTGTCGAATCAAACGATCGAACCTTATATACATGGTGGCCCATTGAACGATGATGAATTTAAATTAAAAAACGTACAATTTCGTTGGGGCCCAACCGATTCTCGGGGTGCTGAACATTCTATCGACAATATTTGGTAAATTTTTATTTAATAATAAATATGAATAACATTTTGTGAAGATGATGAACAAATTACCCGAATTATATTCGATAGATTGCATCTGTTAAACCCTAAGGAAATGTTTTTTTACTCGATTAAACTTAACCAATGAACAAAAGCTAACCAACCGATTTGCTAACTTTGAAGGAAAATTTATAAATAAATTAATAATGATTTTTATTTTAAACATTAGGGTCCAGCTAACGTGGAACGTAAGAATTTATTGTTTATATTATATCGATATTTATGTGTCCTTGATAAATATTTAATTAAATACGAAATAATTCTGATCATATCGTTTTAAATATTTTATCTCAATAATATCTAATTTCATTCTATTATTTATTTAAATTATTTCAATTTAGGTATTCGATGGAAGCCCAAGCATTGCATTGGAATACTCGATATGGTTCATTAGAAAAATGTTACGACAAATCAGACGGCATTGCAATACTTGCCTATTTGATGCAGGTAAAATAAATGAATTATCTTTTTTATAATCGATCATTTGTACTATTAATTACACAAAATTTCTTAATACAGGTAGTTGGTTGCCAAGGTATGCCAGATAATCCTGCAATTGCACGTGTAACCGATCATTTATCAAAGATTAAGAAAATGGGGAGTAGTATAGAAGTCACCCCTGGTATATATATATAAAAAGAAAAAAAAAAGACAAATTATTTAACGAAAAGTATGTTAGAACAATATTTTATTAGGGTTGATTATTGTCACAGATTGTTTGTGGTGGATGCTTCAGGGTTGTTCAGAACCTGGTTATTTTACGTATTTGGGTTCTCTTACGGTGCCACCTTTTAACGAATGCGTTATTTGGATTATAATTTCGCATTCCATTAAAATTTCTTCCCATCAAGTATGATTCTTCAATAATTATCTAACATTTATTAATAATTCGTTAATTTGTATTTTATATTTCTTTTTGTTTTTTATTTTTTGTTTTTTTTTTTTTCTTTTATTTTACGTAGATGAACGCTTTCAGAAGTATATACGATTACAAATGGGATCCAATCGTGAATAATTTCAGACCACAACAGCATCCTTGCGGTAGACGAATTTTATACGGCACAGAATTTACACCGTACCACTTTCGTGATTGATTAATTAATAAAAAATGATTGCGGCATTTGGCTCTGAATTTATTTCTAATTCCAGCCGTATCGTTGTTTCGATACGCGAATCATGGATATCGTTAATTAATCACTGAACGCGATCCGCCATTAAGCATTTCAATCAGTGTCGTATTAAATATAAATTCACAAGTGATATTTATTTATATATATTTCACAGCATGACACTTCTTCTTCCAGAATATTACAAAGGCGTAATCGGTAGGTAAAAATTAAACAAAATAAAAAAGAATAAAATAAAATTTGTCTACAATAACACAAATATGTAGAATACATAATTACTTAACCTAAAAATTTGATAAGTATCATTACATTAATATTAAACATTTAAATTTGATTTATTCAATACAAAATGAAAATGGGTAATAAGGTTTGGCAAAAAGTGGACAATCGCCGATAGATTTGAATGACAATATAATTCGTCGGAAAAGATATCCGACTCTTATTTTAAATGGTCATTGGTCAAATGAAGGAGACGCCATTTTAGGAAACGACGGAAGTGTCGGTAATAAAGGAAACATGATTGTTAATGAGAAAAAATAAATACGTTTATTTAAATATTGATCCAATTAAGTATTCTCTTTCTCTTATTAGCTACTGTAATTCTTGGTGGTAACAGAATACCATCCACAATTACTGGCGGGCCGCTTTTCAACGACGTCTATGAATATTTTATCTGCAACTTTCGTTGGGGCGAGGAGAACTGCAATGGCTCGGAACACACCATTAACGGCACTTGGTTACATTTTATATATTCATGAAATAAATTCATTTCTTTTTTCTTTCTTCTCTTTTATTCTTAGAACATCCTTGCTCTATATATATATTTTTTTTTTTTTATTTCTATTTGTCATTATAGGTTTTCGATGGAAGCTCAGATGGTACATTGGAATCGAAAGTATCCATCATTCGATGACTGTTTAAATCGAAAGGATGGAATTTGCATTATGTCATTTTTATTTTTGGTATGTTACTTTACGTTCATTCGATTGCACTTGGCAAACAAAATTATTGACGAGTTTTAATGAAATACATATTCGAAACAACAACGATTGCGCATGATGTCCCAGTTTGTTTTTTTCTTTTCTACAACTTAACTCATACGATTCGTTTAGTACTTCTGTTACAACTTTTTTAAAATTCAACATTTATAAAACTCATCTTCGTGTAACAACTTTTTTTTTGACAAAAATTACTGGAACATATTGTTACATTCATAAATTTTGCATGGAATTTTCCTAACGTTTAATAATTTTAATTTTTAATTAACGTTAAAATAATTTACTTTTTGTTTTTCTTCAGGTACCAGTCGGACGATCGGAAAACAATCCGCAATTAGAAAAAATTACCGAAAATTTGAAACACGTTACAGATGCAGGATCCGAAACAAATATTCCGGCCAGTACGATTCTTCGAAAGAATTTTCTTTTAATTATTTCTTTTGAAATAATTCTAAAAAGTACCTTCCATATATAAAGAAAATATTGTTTAGATGCATTATGCTGGATGAGATGGGCAACTCGTTGCGAACGTTATTATACTTATCAAGGATCGTACAACGAAGGTCCCTGCAGTATTCTTGGATATCCCGAATGCGTTACTTGGATTATTTTTCCAATGATGATTAACATAAGTCCTTCACAAGTAATGATTATTTATTAATTTAATAATAATCTCGCGTTAAAATTAAAAAAAAAAAAAACGAATTTAATTGATAATATTAGGTAAACGCTTTTCGAATGTTGAAGGATGATAATGGTAATTTTATTAAAAATAATTGCAAACAAATTCAATTGTTACGCGGAAGAAGAATATTTTTGGGTATTCAATAAAATTATTCGAACCAAGGTATAATATAATATTAAGTTTTAAATAAATTAATAGTAATTGAATTAACATCAAGTAACGCATACGAAAAATAAGAAAGACATAATACAAATTTTATATACACACA
>NW_014569836.1:77935-91281 GCF_001313835.1 Polistes canadensis
TTTTAATTGAATATTATTTAACATTTTTATAATATATTACAATTTTTATTTCAGCGATAATAAAACGAAGTATCTATACCATCCAATCTGTTGTAAGATTCTATCGTAGCAGAAATTCTATCGATTATCTCAACGAGAAATTCACGAATACGAATGAAAAATATTTCCATGTAAAATTGATCACGAATATTATCCCGAAAGAACAAACTCATTGTACTTTTAAAAACTTGTGCATTCGTAGACTCGTTGTTTCGATTTTTATGTTTCTTTCGATTCTTGTTAACAATTTTAACAGATAATTCTGACAAGGATAAATTGTCCGGTTTAGATAATTTGTCTTTTTCAATTAAAAGACAATTGTTGATAACAAATTCGGTCTCGATTTCAAAACGATTCGCGAAAGAGCATAATAAATTATAAACAGTTATATGTTTTCTATCATTAACGTGATTAGAAATCAACGATGGTTTCAATGATAGTTTGCAAAGATTATTAAATCGTAATAACATTTGTTGCCTGCGTTCTTGATTTTTTATTAACAAAAGTATACCTCGTAAATCGTTCAAAGATAAATTCCAAGTGACAGTTGGTGCATCGACATTTTCGCAATAAATTTTACGAAATTCCAATATCAAATTCGTATGATAATAATGATAAGGATTTTTAACGTTAAAGATATAATTTTCCATAAACAAACTGGCGTAAGCAGGTTCCGGTGGTTTTTTATAATCAACATCATTTATTATTGTTTCAACGATATCTCGAATTATCGAATCTCTGATACGACGATTTAAATAAAAATCAATATTAGAAATGTTCAAACAATTTGATATATTTTCATTCGTTTCTATTGCGCAAGACCAAAATCGAAATATCAACGGGCACTCGCATAATTTAGGATTCGTAAATAATCTCCAGGTTTCTGTGCAAACGTTTGATCTACGTGGTAAATAAAAAATGTTCAATCGAATAATTTGCCCTTGCAAAATGATACCATCTGTCTTGTTGAAATAAAAAGGTGTGTCGTGTTGTTTGAAAAAATAACGAAAGTTTGATCGAAATGACGAATCTCTCCAATGATAATGAATAACCGTGTTACCTTTGTTCTCAAAAGTAATCATTTGTTCCGATCTTTGATTAATCATTCCATGAAATATTAAATTCCATTCTATCGGTTTTTCGTTGCATCGATGATTAAACGATCTTTGAACGATTTCACGATCTTGTATCTTCAATATTATTACAGAATCCGAATGAGAAAATTGTTCGTCTTCTTCCGGTTCAGTAATAGTTATTATTGGTATTCTCAATAATTTCGTTGATTCTTCTTCGACAGTATTACCACGTATTAATAATTCTTTAGTTTGAGGTCTTTCAATGATCAACGACTTTTCAATTTCTTCTTTGCGTTGCTTCAAATACACGCTGCTCTTTTCCCAGGTGGTTTTTTTTAACGATATCCCATGCAAACCTTTTTCCCGTTCGATTAATTCGGGAACATCGACGTAAGTTAAATTTAATTGAAAATTCAAATCCTTTTCTATTCTAGGTAATGTTGTTTTCATTTCGGTTGAACAAGGAATTTTTGTTAATTCTTTTACAGTTACTCCCATCGATGCGTATTCCATGATATTTTTCATTTCAATTAAGGAACGTACTTTATCGCTGGAATTGATAATTTGATCGAGTCTCGAACGACCGGTTAACGATTTTATACGACGACCAATTTTGTCTCTTTCGTTTATCCATTTTTTCCAATTTTTTAAACGCCGATCTTCGACGTATTCGTCACAAGTAATATCCTTGATCAAAGGACCATCGGTTGTCGTAACCATTGTAACACGTTTTTCAAGCCACTTTTTTGGATCCCCACTTTTACCGATTTTCCTTGCATAATCCATTCTTGTATTTTACTTTTTATATACTTTAAACTTAAACCTCTCTTTCTCGCACCGATCATCCAAGTTTTCTTAATTAAAATCTTTACCGGAATACACTTTGCATCAGTTTCCAATTATAGTCAGAAAATGATGGTTAATAAGTTAATAATTTAATTACAAATTTTCATTATCATATTACTACTTTCAGTTTATATATATTTAATCGATATTTATTATCGAATAATATCGAAAGGGAATAGGTATCGTTAATATTCTTCAAACATAATGGAAGGTACTTAAATTAAATGAAATAATTTCTTATAAAAATTCGCATTAAATTTCAGTTCGATTTTAATTGTTTTTTTCCTTTTTTCTCTTTTCTTCTTCTTCTCTTTTCTTTTCTTCTTTTTTTTCTAGATAAAACCGAAATTAATTTGGATAGAGAAAATGTGAAATTAATTCAAAGGCTCGGTAATGTGGAAGGAAAATTAGAATCACCGATCGATTTGGATATTAGTAAAATGACTCCTATTAATTTGCCACCGTTGAAATGGTTTTACTACGACGTTGCACCACGTAAATTAAAAATTACCAACACCGGTGACACGGGTAATAATTCAATTAATTCGACTAATATCAACGCATTATTAATTCATTAATATGTTACCTAATGTTGTGGTGGTAAACAATTTTGAAATGAAACATATATTTTGTAATAAAACATGCTCAACATTTTCGCGCAGCTGTTCTCAGCGCAAAATGGCAAATGGAACAACTGCCATACATCACTGCCGGACCTCTTAATGGGAATTACGTTTTTTCCCAAATGCACTTTCATTGGGGCCGAACTGAAATCCACGGTAGTGAGCATCGTGCCGATAACGCGAAGTAAGCGAATAATTATTGTTTCAGTTATTTCTTTTTTTGAATTTATTGGATTTTACTACTTAAAGAAAATGCGTATTTTCATTCACCCGTTAATTTGACGGGTACCATAGAGATGGATATATAAAAAACGTCCGTAAACCTAGTGTTAAATATGAATGACTATGAGTACAATTATTTAATTCAAATAGTGAATCGTAGGAAAGCTGGCAAGAAACCTTAACAGCAAACAAAAATGAATAACTGCTCTTATTTACACATTAATTGCACATTTAAAATCTATAATTGCACACCTTACCAATTAATTATTTAATCAGTTATTAATAATTACAAAAACAAAAAGGTTTTCTCTCATTTCTAAGCAAAGCAATGAAGTTTTCTATTGTTTTTTGTTTTCAATCAATCGCTGACATTTTGATAGTCCATTTTTCTCCGGTCTTTCTAGCTCCAATACTATATCGGTTTATTTTTTAATCTAGTAAGTCTTTTTCCTGTACCTGTAAACTCCTTTAATTAATAATTAAAACAAAATATTTATATTAGATTTTTAATTGTTGTTTGCTTTTAAATGTATATAGAATTAAATTACACATTCATTTTGTGTAGACTACTTGTTATTAAAAGTTACTAGGAAATAAGAAAGTTTCAGAAATATTGAAAATCTAGTAACCTGGCTAAGCCGATATTGATAATAGTAGTGCTCTACTTACCATCAGAATTACCGACAGTAGAAAAATTTTCACCGCAGAAAGAAAAGCATAAATGCTCTTAATTGCTCAATAATTGCTCATTTAAAATCCATAATTGCTCGCCTAATAAACTTACCGACCGAGATCTGATGGTAATTTACCAATAAAATTACCGACAGTACAAAATTATTAGTTATTTATAGATTTTTTAAATGTGCAATTAATGTGCATAGTCATTCATATTTAAGTGAAATGTTAAAGTTTAAGTATGTACAATATATTTTTAAGATAAATTATAATCTAACCCCACTAAGGAATCATTACGTAAAATATACGAACTTTCTTTACATACAGCTGATAATTTAAAAACATTTAGATAGTAAAGTACTGTTTTAATATACGGTAACTGTTTGATAACAGACTTCACAATATAATTTCTATTATATTTTATTATTTTATTTTATTGATTTTCATGTAAATTTTCGTTGTAACAATTTGTCAATTCGAAGTACGCCGATGGAGTTACACGCGGTACATTTTAATACGCAATATTTGAAATTGGAACAAGCATTGCGACAAGTTGACGGTGTCATAGTAATTGTTTATTTCGTTAAGGTATAATGTCTGTATTTGAATATTAACATTCCAACGAGTTGAAATAATTAACGCGTAATTTATCTGAAATTTGTCATTACATTTCTTTGGTTTTATTTTTTACGCACAGTTGCAAACACCACCTAATATTTTTTTAAAGGATATAATCGATGCTTTGTCGTCAATTAAAATTGCACGTACAAGTATACGTTTGGTACCAATAATTTTAGAAAATGTTTTACAACCATTTAACCATGATTATTTCATATATTGGGGATCGATTACAACGTCACAATGGAGTCATAGTATAATGTGGCTCGTTAGCAGAGAACCCATTGGTATATCTAAAGAACAGGTAATAATAAATATATATTATATCAATTGTTTATCAGAATATAATGAATAATTAATTAATTAATTAATTAATTTGGTAGAAAAAAAAAATATGACTGGTAGTCAGATTAATTTTACAGATAGACGAATTTAGAAAATTATGCGACGTTAATGGTAAAGCGATACTTGAAAATTGTCGACCACTTTCTAATAGACAAAATAGAAATATTTTTCACGTTTGTCCATCCGGTTCTTTACACGCTACCCTTTTACCGATATCGAGAAAACAACTCGTTCAATCCAGCCAAATTATTGCTGATTCTGATAATCCAACTAGGGAAATTATTTAATTAACTTTATCTTATTAATTGTAATAAAAATCGATTCAATCAATATATATCGGATAAAAATATTAAAAGACTAATCAAATTTTCCTATTTTCTTCTTCTCCTACGACGTCTTTTGATTCTTTCTTTGCGTAAATCGCAATTAGGGTAAATTGTAGCGCAATCTGCACCACCTAAGCCAAGAATCGATGCTTTTACTGATTCCAACATTGCCGACCATGGTGAATTTCTAGTAACTCTTCCTGTGATCCAACTCATTCCTAAACTGTAAAATAAAATTTATATATTTAATATATAATTATAATATATAATATAATATAATATAATAATAAATAATATATATAATAATAAATATAATATAATAGATGTGTGTGTGTGTGTGTGTAATAATAATAAAAAATAAAAATACAAATGTTATTTTAAAAAAATAATGAGATACGTGATATTTGAAACGAATCGGAGATATATTTCCATACTTTGTTGGTTTCTCATTTGGCATTCTATAGAATCCCTAGGGAAATGTATGAAATACGAATACATTTCATACATTGCCGGCTAGTTTTAGACATTCTGTATAATACCGAATTTCAAACTTTGCCAGTAACACACATATATACAGAATACTTCTACGATTCATTTAGTTTAGACGTTTAAGAATTGAGGAATCTTACCAATTTTGCGATGTAGTAACAAAAAGGTAGAAAACGTGGAGGAGGAGGAGGAAGAGGAGGTGGTGGTGGTTGTGGTGGTCGACAACGAAGAACAGTCGAAGGAAGTAGCAAAGGGGAATGAGTATAAAAGTAAAGGGGAAAGGGGGAAACGTCTAGAGAACGAATATAAGTGGAAGGAAGGAAGGAAGGAAGGAAGAAGCAACGATGCCACGAATGCACCGGTATGCCCACGGTAAAACGGTATTTGGGTCCGCAAAAGGAGAACAAAAGAACAACACGCTTGCATTGGGACGGTTGGCGGTGGCGACGGCGACGGCGACGACGTTCAGGAATCTTCGACAACGTCGCTGACTAATTTCCAATCGCATCTTTTCTCTCTCTCTTTCTCTCTTTCTTCCTTAAATATTTTTTTTTTATTTTCTTTTTCCTTTCTCCACCTCTCCGTTCTGTCCCTTCTATATCTCTCGGTCTTTCGAGTTCGCGAGTCACGATAAAAAGTCAATTTTATACCACCACCGGGTACCTGGAGGAACAGTTAATAGCGTCTACCAGGTCTCTCTCGAACATCCAAAACTATTTTCGACGGTCCTTCACGGCCTTTATGGGCCTTATAAAAATGGCACCACGCCAGCACGGGGTCCCGGAGACAGTAGAGAGCAGGAGTCTGGTACCGCTTGCCTTCTTCTTCTTCTTCTTCTTCTTCTTCTTCTTCTTCTTCTTCTTCTTCTTCTTCTTCTTCTTCTTCTTCTTCTTCTTCTTCTTCTTCTTCTTCTTCTNATTTAATGAATAATATAATATTATATGTTATTCATTAAAAATATTACGTATTTTTCATTTTATTTTATTTCTCGTCGATATTATCGCTACCAATAAAAGGTATCTACATTAGCATTAATAACAAAACATAGAAAAAGAAAAATAATTAATTTATCGATAAAATATATATATATAAAAATATTTTTAGTACCGAAATATATAAAACATACCTCCAAACGGGTATCCAAATTTTCCGACCATCGTTGGTATCTTTTGAATATTGATTATCCTCGCACAAAATTCGGCGCAAACAATTGGCAGAATCCATGTCGGCGACCATGGCAGCTTCGAGTGATCTCAAAACGTGATAAGATAAATCATTTAATTCCTGATTACTCGAGTAATTCATTGAAAATCCTCCTATGGTGTTTCTTTTAAAACGTCTCCCATCAGTGTTTGATCGAATTGGAGATGCCGTTGTTGTAATTATCGTCATATTTTGCTATAAGGACATGTACAATCATTGTGATATGAAATCTCATTAATATAAATTGCCATAGAAGATCTATAATTTAATAATCAAATCTCCCCGTCCCCGTTACTCCCCCCCATTTCCCATACCGTTGCGTTCATCAATAACTGTATGACGAATAAACCAAACGCCAAGAATGCCAATGCGGTTAATGCAATTTCAAAGAAATCTTTCAACGAAAGCTCGTGACCCTTATCCTTGTTGTAATGATAAACTGGTTTGTGATGATATTCCTCCTCGTATTCGTGATGCTCGGGATGATACGGGACATGATAATAATGTTCCTCGTGAACTGCGGGAAATATTTCACCGTGGTGACCATAATTATCGCCATGACCACCGTAACCATAATGATGATAATTGTGTCCCGAAGCAGCAGCCACGTGATCTGGACACAACGTAAACGTTCGAAATAATTGATTAACCATTTAAACAATATATAACAATATATAAAATATTAATTAAAATTCGACGTTTACCACCGTTCTCATTTGGGTGTTCGTAAACTCCTATTTTTCCGGAAGGTAATGGTGCTTGCATTGCATAACCAGTAACTTCACCATCAAATTCCCCTATATCTTGATCGTATTGTACTCCTTGTTTTTTAGTCAACACTTTACGAGGCGAATAATGACGATAAATATCGTCCAAAGTTGTCGTCCTTTTGAATAAAAATCATTTTAACGTTTAATACAAGTCAGATAAGATATTTAGAAATTCATTCTAGTCAATGAATAACAACGTAACGTAACGTTACCTTTGAAGCCAATTTTTATATTTCGAGCTACCCTCGTCCCATAACATTTTATCGTGAACGGTCACGTTGTCGGTTTCCACAAAATCTGTTATAATAGGTTTCAAAGGTATAGAATCGGGTTTCCTTTTAACTCTTGGCGTGCTAACCTCTTTGACAATTTCTTCTGCCACGTAACCGTGACAGAGATACTCGTTCATTCGTTTCCTAACAATTGAACATTTTATTTCTATTACATTGCTAAATTATTCCTAGAATATATATTTATTTATTTTTTTACCTGTGATAATCCATCTCGTTCAAAGCCTTGTCCATTGTCCCATCCGTTATCTCATTATCAATTATAGAAATATTACTTTCTTGTAATTGATCGGCAAACAAAAATGTACCCGGTAACAAATCAACCGACAATATGTCATTTTGATCGATGCAAAATTCATTGCCATCGTCGAAACATTCCTTTGCATTAACGTAAATGCATAATAATAAATACAACGAATAATATATAATGTACATGAGTACGTGTCAAATATAAAATGATTTCAATAATAAAATGAAAAATAAAATATTTAAACGATCAGACTGGTAAGAAAGTATAAACTAAACTGGACGCAGTATGAAAACGTTCGTCTCTTTCTGCTAGGATAATAATAATTATCTGCTAGAAATAATTACTGTAACCGTAACAATGCTCCGTTATGACAAACGTCATCCTCTCTCTCTCTCTCTCTCTCTCTCTCTCTCTCTTTTTTTTTTTTCATTTCATATCTAAAGAACTTAAGTAAGAAAATAAAATATTTGTATTCATATATTTACTGAGTAATTTAACTCGTTCAAAAAAAAAAGAAAAAAAAAGAAAGAACGGGGGTAGTAAACAGTATTAGTTTTAGTAAAGGGATTAATTCAGCACGTTTTGGTTGCGACAAACAGTGGCGTAACCGATTTCGTCGTAATCCGACACCTATGATTAAATACCTTTATTAAAAACCACTTACGTAGGTCTTATGAATGTTTTAGAAGTATAGAGAGTTTGTCGAGGTATATAAGTGGTAAGGGATGGTAAGACGAGGTAATGGGGGCTTTGTTCCCTTGGGAACTTCCTCACCTGTCTAATATCTCGCGAGAGTGGGCTATATCTGTGTACAACACCCTACCTATTCCGTACCAGTTATACACATCGAGCATACTGAAAATTAATCGCCCAGTTTGAAAGAATTCTTTACAAATCTTCTTCTTCTTCTTCTTCTTCTTCTTCTTCACTACTCATACTCTCTAACCCATATTTTCTCTTTCCCCTTTTTCTTCAAAACAATTTTCTTATTTCACACGTGCGAAACAAACAACACACGTATCGTTATAAAATAATTACTTTTTTCTACATTTACATTGAAAATTATTTTTTTATATTTTATTTTCTTACATAACAATTTGTATTTTATTTGATCAGTATTTATATATATATATTATATATTATAATTATAATTTATTATTATTTAATTGACTGTTTCCATCCATGGTAGTAACCAATGTGCGTGTAAAAAAAGGGAAAAAAAATAAATAAAAGGGTCGAAAGTGGGATACTTTTGTACACGCGTACCCTAACACAGTCTCCCTACCTTTCTTCTTCTTCTTCTTCTTTTTCTTCTTCTCAGGTGTTTGATTGATCGTTCCAATTATATGGCGCAGCGTGGACCCAAATGTGAGAATAAAATTTCTATCGAACACCTACTACACTTTTCTTTTTGGTATATTCGAAAGAAAATAAAAAGAAGGAAAAAAAGAAACGAATCACAAGAAAACTGACAATTAGATTTTATTTAGGTACTATGTTTGTTTATCATCTCTTCCCCCCCCCCTTATCCCCTTCCCCTAAGTGTTCAATCTTATTAACCGAATTTAAATGAATTGTTTGACTATTAAACAACCAGAAAAGAATCTTGGCTTTTTTTTTTCTTATTTAACATAAATGTTGAACGTATAACAGTTATAAAGAAAAGTTTGTGAAACAAACGTTTTTGCTAAACGTCAAATGAACAATTCGACGAGTAATCGCAAAAACCTGGAAAGTAGCGTTAAAGGGTATTTAATGACTTCGTAGAAAACTTCAACGCAACTACTTTTCGTTAAATCGTACGAGTAAGTTCGCACCTAACGACAGTAAAAGAAAAGAAAAGAAAAAAAAAAAGAAAGCAGAGAAAAAAATACGCGTACGCGCGTTAGGATATTAATTTTGTTTCAGGTATTTTAGGCTTCAATATTTGTCCTCGCCTAACGTAGAATTGTAGAATAATCTTCTGAAAAAGTAACGCGTATATCTAAACGCGTTTATTATATTAAAATAATATTAAGATAAAAAAAAAATCGTTGAATATTATATATTTTATGAAATGTAAGAAAAATGATATAATATGAATATATTAAAATATTCGTTAATAGAATAAACGTTCATTATTATTATTATTATTATTATCGATAGGAATAATGATCGTATCGTTTGAAACAATTATTTTCGTTAGATAATTATAAATAAAAGAAAAGAAAAAAATATTCTCGTAACAGATAAATGATCGTTGAATTGTATGTATCGTAAATGACTCACAATGGGCATTGCTTCCCTTTTAACAGTTACGAGAAATGCGAAACTTTTCTCTCTCTCTCTCTCTCTCTTTCTATGGGTTCCTATACCATCCTTGGTGTCTAAAGATGTGAACAGTGAGAATTCGCGCGGATGATACGAAGACTAATGGAAGTGCTGTTTCGTAGAAATGGCGGCCATTGTGAGAACGTAAAGAGGAACCAGCCTAGTTCAATGGTGTTCCCGATGGTTCCCGATAAAGCATATCATCGCGATATTAAGTGTTGTCAATTCTCCTATCAAATCAAATTATTACAATTTATTCGTAGAAATCTTTTTCCTTTTTTATTTTATTCTTATCCGCAAAAACAATTCGTTTAAAAATGTTTATCGAATGGAAACAACTCATTACCATAAAATTTGTGTTTGATGAATACTAAATTATATTTATTTCTTAAAACCAATCCTTAGATACACATAAGTAATAGATAACAAATGTAACGAAAAAAAAAAAGGAAACGAAGATAGTAAATCGTTGTAAAATGGTTGTAAAATGAGAACCACTGTCCGTGGTTTATACTAAACGCACGAAGGAGTGTTTTGCGGTGCTTTTTTCGTGGTGTTTCTCCTGCCTTCGTAGGAACGTTTATCCATCCAACTAAGTTGGTGGGGGAGTGGGTTGGGGGTATGGGGGAATAAGGTGAGTAGGAGAAGGAACCATCAGTTTGCTGACAGAAATCCTTGAGATGGGGTATTCGAAGAGGGCGGACGTTTAGTTTGGAGCATGCGCCTATTGGACCAATCGGAGACCAACAACGTTCTTTAAAACCGCGATGAGTTCTTTCTTCGAGAATACGAAGGCGGTGTTATTGCGTTTACGTTAAAGGATATTTCTTCGTGTAACATCTATCCCATAACTATTACTTTTAAATGGATAACATTTAAACATTCGTTAGTATATAATATCTTATCATTTTTTTTTTCATTTAACAATTAAATTAAACGGAAATTAAAAAAAATAACACAAATTTGCAATTAAATCCTACAGAATTTGATTTTCCAGATAACATCGGACGAAACGTTGAAAAACATTTGATTATTTAAAAAAAATAACACGTTACAAATTGTTCGTAAATATTAATATACAACGAAAAATATCCGAGATTTTTGTAATCTAATAATAATAATAATAATTATAATAAACAGCAATAATATTCGTGATACGAGGATAAAATGTTATTACGAATTTATTTTCAGTATTTCTTTATCATTATTCTAAAATATATATTGTATAATAAATTAGTAGGGGGAGGGTAAAGGAAGGGGTAATAAATTGTAAGCGGTAGAGACTTTTCTTCAACCTCCTCCTAGGAGGATGACCTTCCCTCGGGAATAAGATGGTGGGGATGTTGGGAGGTCCTTCTGGACCACGGACACGTGCCACCTGTCATACATTCGGAAGTACTCGCTTTCGTAACACTAAAAGGAGAGATTAGTTTGAGATTAGAGGTTGATACGGTGACACATAGGAACGGTTTATGGTTAATAATAAAAAGTGATTCAATGTAAAAGAAGAAAAATATTTAACGAAATTATTCAATTTAATACAACAACAATAACACCACCAACAACAACATAAGAAAACATAAGAAACAAGAAGAAAATATTGACGAATAAGATTTTTGAAATAAATATAATTGTTAAATACGATTGATAAGTGTATTAGAGTTAATGGTAAACAAGAGGATGAGAGATTACAGTTAAATGACTTTCGTCAAGATGGATTATTGTCAGATTCAAGAAGAAAAAGTATTGGACGATGATATTTGCGAGCCCAGACGAGTCAGATCGAATCAGAATGTCAATGATATTAATTCTGTCGACGATGAAACGTTGCATCACGATTATAACAACCATCACCATCAGCACCATCATCATCACCATCACCACCATCGCCAGCATCATCATCAACGTGATACCGAGGACGGTGATAATAGACGAGTTGTTGTTAAATCACCGAGTAATCATCTGGAGACGATGGAATATGCATCAGATTCTAGCAGTGAAAGTTATCGAGAATATAATCGTACTCAACCTACGGATAGGATAAATGTGTCACCGGTCAATGGGAATTCTAGTGCATTCACCATAGACAATATATTAGGCACGAGAAACAATAATAATAATAAAAGGGACGAGGAAAGAAATTTGAATAAAATTTGTTACATAGACAAGGAGGACGAACAGGATAACGATAAGGATGAGAAAATCATCGAAGGACAATTTGTCAGACCAACAGCCATACCTGCTACACATTCAAGTATGTTTATTATGTTACGTTGAATTCTTTTTGTTTTATATAAATTCGTTTATCCTCTCTCCTTTACTCTCACCCTTTCAATGTGTTTTACTTTGTTTGTTTTACTTTGTTTTTTGTTTTTTGGTTATATCGCTGTAAGAAAAATTTGTTAATTATTTTTATATTTTTGTTTTTTATTTCTTTATTCTTCTTCTTCTTCTTCTTAGACGTTAGTGGTATGTTGTACGCGCACACGGCTATACCTTACACCGATGGAACCCTTTCGGATCCTTCGAGTTACACGACAACTTCATTGGCATCGGCATCCCTCTTATACAGCAGTTGGTTCGCACAATCTAAACCTGCTCAACTTTTTGGTCTTCAAGGTAAAATTGATTATTTTTTATTATTTATTACTAATAATTTTATTTGCTAAGATTCGTAGGAATCTTATAATATTAATAATTTGAGAATCATCGAATAATATTAAATACAATTCGATTTCTACGTCTTATAATTGAGTGTTACCATTGAAAGAATTTGAAAATCCTTATCCGGAGTCTCATTTATCCACGACAAAGAACTCTAATTACCCGTTCGTAATAACTTATCGCTGTAATTCTATTTTCTCGAACAATGGTGGGAAAAGAAGAAAGAAAGAAAGAAAGAGAGAAAGAAAGAGAAAGAGATGGGGGATGTAGATGGTGGTAATGGTGGTGATGGTGGTGGTACTGGTGGTGGTGGTAGTTGTGATAATGGGGGTGGGAAAGGATGAGGGGTTGTGAAAGATCGTAGAGCTCTTTCACGTTTCAAACGAATATTGGATATTACGGGAGGCACCTAAGGTAAGAGCTTTTCGACACGCGAACATCGCATCAACGAGCAACGTGTTACATCTCCCTAGTTTCTCTAACGCGTTAACGGTTAAATGCGAAACACCTATTTATATATCTATCTGGTAACACGAACAATCGTCACCTAGTCTGGCCAATATAATATATAATAATATTATCAAATGAATTTATTTTATT
>NW_014569836.1:91838-111020 GCF_001313835.1 Polistes canadensis
ATCTGGTAACATGAACAATCATTGTCACCTAGTCTGGTCAATATACAATATCAATTTTTGTCAATCAACCATAAGCTCGTATTTTCTTTTTACATATTATAATTAGCAACAACTTATACGAATTTGTAACTAACTGAAAAGAATAATTTTAACTTAAACGTTATTAATATTACATTAAAATACATTAGTTTGAGTTAAAGTAAATCAAGCAACAACTTAATTAACAATTATTTAATTGATATATTGGATGAAAGTAATATTTGAACATTTAAAATATCACAACAAAGTTATTATTTATTTTTTATATATAAATATTGAGTATATAACTCGACAACAACAGTGTACCGTGAGAGAACATTGTTATAAGGGGTAGGTAATTAATTTAAAATAAAATAAAATAAAAAATAAATGAAAGAAAGAAAGAAAAAATGTTGAAAGTTTGTATTAATCGTTAGATTTATTAATTCGTTGGTCCTTTCCCAAAATCATTGGAGTTTCATTCCAAACATACTCTGGCAAACAACAACCGCCATGCTGTTAGGTACCCATTTATCAACCTGTATTGCTCTAACCATCTTCCGCGTACGTGCTAAATGTCTCCGTCCACTCGTAAATCTTGCTCTCGCCGGTTTTCTTTCTTCGTCAACTAGGTACGGCTCTTTTCGGCCATTCTCACAGTCTTTCATCTTCCAAGAAATACCACAGCTGTGCCCTTCTCCTCCTCCTCCTCCTCCTCCTACTCCTACTCCTTCATCATTATTTTTTCTTCTCTTTTTTTTTTTTTTGCAACGCACGTACATACTTTTACTTACGAGCACAGAAAAGAAACAAAAAAATGAATAACTACGAAAGATATAATATTTTTTGAACTTAATATATATTTGTATCTTCCATATTTCTAATCAACATGCATGGTTTTGCATCTTAAAGAGAAAAAATAAAACCATCCTTACTTATTTACTTACTTTAATCCAACTAATCGGCTAGGAATATATTTCAAAGTGTAAATCATCTATTACAGGAGTTTGCTAAAATCCTTCATAAATCAAATTTAATGGTCATACATCACGGAATTTTTGTGAACGTATTTCATCTCGATCGCGTGCTTAAGAAATCCTACAAGCAACACCTTGAAAATGTGTCTTTTTTTCAAATTATCGGTTCGCCATCTTCATTAGAAGAATATCTTTGCGTCGTTGTTATTACTCGACGCAAAAGAGAATATAAAAATTGTGATTTATTTCTTTTTTTTTTCTCATCCCCTGTCTTTTACCCCCGTCACGAACTTTGCCTACAAGATAATTTTCGTAAAAAGGAAAATGAAAACTAAAGAAGAAAAAAAAAGAAAAACTGAAAGGTTAGGTTTCGAAGAAATAAGCGGCGTCCATCTTGTTGACGCGTCGATCTAAGGGCCACTAAGGTTGACTAATAAAAAATCAAACAGAATCAAAATAGTGAGAAAGAATCAACAGTTGAGGTTCCTATGAATAAATATCAGCAATTCATTTTGTTTTATTTTTATTTTATGGAAATAGGAAAAACAACTAATACCACTTGTTAGGATCGAGAATACCTGTTGTGTTGTTAATGGTCTAACAGTTTGATTATTTGACTGCAACTAATTATGTTACAATATAACGTTGAAATATGTTCTTACCGCGAACGGAAATCCTAGGTAGATCTTTGCACCAGGATGATAATCGTACACAAACGTTCCTCGGCATAAACTGTTTGCCGAACTCTTTGGTACATTCAGACGGATATGTTGACAGTAAGATGTCACGCGTTCCTCAAACAATCCCGTATGTTTTAGAAACACGTTTGGTAACTCTAGACGAACGAAACTAACGTGAATAGAGGGCGGAGCCGGTGAAAGTGGTAATTGAGTACAACCTCGTAGGGGAATTTGCTAAGCAATTAAGATACGCGATTACAATGTTCAATTTTTATTATCACTGCGATAAATCTTGAAAGAAGAACCAAACTGTCATATTCCTATCGAAACTATGCTATTCCTTACTTATACTTTGTTTCTTGTCATTTCTTTTTTATCTCTTTCTTATTTTTATTCTTACAACTTTTACGTTCATACTTTCTTCACGATCGTTTGCTTTTAAATGAAAAGAAAAGAAAAAAAAATACCACGTTGTTTATATTACAGCACCAAAACCGAATGGCAGGCGTTCGAGAAAACCGGGAATCGATAGAAAACCAAGACAAGCTTATAGCGCTAAACAATTGGAAAGACTCGAAGCGGAATTCAAGGTACGTTTTCCTTTTTTCTTTTTCTTTTTTTCCCTTATAGTTCTCTTTGATAAATAATAAAATAATATTAATAAATAATAAAATTCTGTGATATTCGCAGATCGACAAATACCTAAGCGTGAGCAAACGAATGGAATTGTCTAAATCATTGAATCTGACCGAAGTACAAATAAAAACTTGGTTTCAAAATCGACGTACCAAATGGAAGAAACAATTGACGTCTCGACTGAAGATAGCACAGAGACAAGGATTATTTCCACCGACTTATTTTCCAACAAACCAGTACCCTTTGTTACCCTACTACGCTGCACCCTTAATGTTTGCGAACCCTTCGTTAGATGATACTAACAGCAACGTTACGACGATACAACAGCGTCCTGTATTACCGTCGTCTGATACTGTCTGAACAAAATTCATCGACTCGTTCAAAAATGTTACACGATGTATTCGTTTATTTTTGTATATTTTCATTTTCATTTTCATTGTCATTTTATTTGTTCACATTTACAAATCGTTACTTTCCTTTTTCTTTTCTTTTCTTTTCTTTTCTTTTTTTAGACCCATCGTCATTTTTGTGATCAAGATTTATAATTAAGATTAATAATGGAACACTCGAAGAGCAGTGTTCTCGACTTGTACATAAATAAATCCTTCATGGTAATAAACATATATATATATATATATTATATATGTAAATACGTTTTTACGATAGAAATGTATAGACAACATTTTTTCGTTTTTTTTTTCAACTATGAATTATCGTAATATAATATTTGTTACACTATTAAGAATTCATTTTCAAATCGAGCGAAGACGTCTTGGGATCGTCTCGAATATACTTTTCCAAGATAGTTTCTATATTTACCATTCTAAAGAGAAAAGCTCAAAGGATTATTGCTTACCTCCAAGCAATTTAAGCGATATCAAATACCTCAGATCCTAGAATCCTATCACTGAACTGAAACTAATTGAAACACCGAGTGACATTATTTATTTGATTAAACTTTACTAACGGTAATTCATATTTTGCAGGTTTACCTATAAAACAAAATACGATTGGATTAAAATGGATTTCTAGATGGATTTATCGATGAAAAAATTTAAACGTGATCCGCGTGGTATTAAAAGTTAATATACTTTTTTTTTTTAATGATAAAATTCAATGACAGATCGAATTATATTCTATTATTTTCTTCAGGTTGCCTTTCTTTTTCTTTTTTCTTTTAAAAAGAAGATACGAAGACTTCGAAGAAAGAAGAAATAAATTAGAACATTATAGTTTGTACCGCGAAAAAAAAGTCCTTATTTTTTTCGAGTATATCGAACCGATGAGAGGCAAAATTATTAATGAGAATTACACTGCTTTGTCCTTGCAACAAGGCTCGTGCTTTTTTTCTTCGTTCGGTTTGCACGATTTTAATGAATCCTCGGTAACACAACCAACCGTACGTTTTACAGGACAAACCGTATGTTTAACTTTTGGAAAAAGTCGAAATTTTTTACGTTTTTTCTGTTTTTTTGGTTTAGATGGTTTAGGTGGTTTAGGTGGTTTAGGTGGTTTAGCTGTGTCAACTTTTGCATAGGACGTACACGTATCTTTAACTTTAATTCGTATCGATGATTTGATAGTTCTCACGTGAACAGGAAATTTGATCGGACTGCAACTTTTCTCAATTGTTTCCGTTTCATATGCTTCAATACTCTTATCAGAGCAAATTGGTTTAGGACCGATAGCTGCTGCAATGGCTAAAGAATTTTCGGTACAAAGGAAACAACAACTTTTCGTTATATCTCTCGTTAATATTTCACGATCATTGCTGATATTTGATTCACGTATATCTCTATTATCGGTAGCGTAGGAAACTGATTTTTCTAAACGTGACGAGTCTTTTGATTTACGTAATTTTTCTGCCTTTTTTTGCGCTTTGAGTTGTTTTCTTTCTTCGGCGGATACTTTCGATTCCAAATAATTACCCATTTGAAGTCCCTTCTCTTCCCTCGTCGATGTACCGGATCTGCTTTCCTTTAAAATAGAATCCGCATCTTCTTCCTTCGAATTTGTCTTCGTTTTCTTCCACAATTTCTTGGCACGTTTATTTTTAGAATTTGTAGAAATTTTAGATTTTTCCTTCGTCGTTTTACCCTTTATTTCAATTTCCTGATTCTGCTTCTGCTTCTCCTCCGGCTTCTTCTTCTTCTTCTTCTTTTTCTTTCCTCTGAAAATTTTGACACACCATAATTGAATCTTTTTACGTTTCGTCTGCTTTTTAGTCTCAGTACTCTCTTCTTCCACTTTTCGCGTGTCGATTTTTTTCTCTTCCTTTGACTTGGCTGTTCTCGGATTTGTGGATCCGTCCAAATTTAAGGATTCTATTTGAAAATAGCATGGATTTGACGTAGGAATTTATATTATTTTTCCAATTCATTAAACCCACCTGTTTTATTCATTATCAAATATCCATATTTAAGGTTAGATGCATGTTAATTGTAGAAGTTAAATATAAACGGTAAGACGCTGTGATTGACTTTAATAAACAATTCATTCGCCTCGCCGCGTCACGATAATAAACGTTATTATGATTTTTTAATAGTATCGCTAATACATCTAAAGACGACACTTTTCAAAAATGATCTCTCACCGTAAATTACATAATATCAAAATTTACGGATAAAAATGATTATTTTTATCGAGATTTTTAAATCGAAATTCATAGTTATAATTGACGTATTTAAAATATTCTCATAGTTTCTAAATATATCCGATGAATTTTAGTTAAGTAATCTAATAGGTTTGAAGTAATTTAATAATTTCTAGTAATGAAATTATCGATTTTTGTAATCCAGTAATAGCCGAGTAATTTGAGTGGGATTTGAGTAACCAGAGTTTCCAAATTGGCCAAATTGTTCCAAGTTATCGGATAACTTTGAACGAGAATCGACTTACGTGCAACCTTCGATTACAAACAGAAGCGTACTACGTTACAAAAACAATACAACGCAAATTTTTCCAAAGCTTTTATTATTTCAAACACACTAATATAATCTTTAAACGAATAATTTCAATGATATAATGAATTAGAAAAATTCACGTTAAGTGATATCCAATCGAAACGTCAAACTTGAATTCGTTTTGCGCGGGTTGCGGGCATATTGATACTAATTTCTGCCACAAGAGGATGCTGCGAGCGCGCGACAGTGGCTCCTCCTACCGTTGCGAGCCGTAATAAAAATCAAGATGGCCGCGACCTAGTGGGAGCCAGTTGCATCTGAACGCTTAGAGTAGGAGGGTGAGAGGGTAGAATAAAATAATGTCGGCAGGGAAGTCGTGGTTGAAACAGTGGTAGGACTGTCAGCAGTGCGTCGACAGTGGCGACTGTGACTCAAGAAAGGGAGAAAAGAGAAGATAAAGGAAGAAAAAAAGAAAAGGAGAGGGAGTGAGCGCGAGAGAGGAGGGTGTGCGTGTGTCGAATTTATCTGGTGCGATGCGTTTGCCAAAATTTGAGTCGTCCTTTCGAACGTGTGCGTGAGAGTGAGTGAGAAAGAGGGAGATAAAGAGAGAGAGAGAGAGAGAGAAGACCTTGTGCGCGTGCGAGAGAGAGAGAGAGAGAGANGAGAGAGAGAGAGAGAGAGAAATATAGTGTATATGAGTGAGATAGGTTGATAGTTGTGTGTTGTCTTGAGAATCAAGCGAGCCTGTGCGCTTCGCTAGGCTGCATAAGAAAGAAATAAAGAAAGAAAAAAAGAAATAAAAGGAAGGAAGGAAAGAGAGTAGGAAAAATAAAAGAAAAAATAAGGGCGGAACGTTAGTTGCAGTTGTCCGCGTTGTCCAGCGACACACACGAGCCCTGATTCTTTGTGCTTTGTGTCGTCATAGTCGTTCTCTCTCTCTCCTCTTCTCTCTGACATCGCGTCTATCGCGAGGAAGCTGGAAACACGATGGCGTATGTAGTGTTCGTCCGTTAGAGTAGTAGAGAGACCCTGAGGAAGGATCTTTCGATAGACAGAGAAGGGGAAGAAAAATAAGGGACGAGTTTGTGGTAATAAGTGTGTGGAACAAGAAAATAATAATAATAATAATAATTTAAGTAAAATTAAACGCGAAGTTGGGACGACGACACTTGCAGAAGCGAAAGAAAGAATCGAAGAAAAATTCAGAGCACAGAGTATATTTTCTCTGATGGTGGTAGTGGTGATAGAATAGTGGTGTTAGTGATGATGTTGGTGTTGTATAGCAACTGAGACTGCTGGTATACACGGAATGATAATAGGAATCGATTGAACAACAATAACAACAACACAACAACAACAACAACAACAACAACAACTATGGATTATCAATCAAAATAATCAAGAAAATTTCATCTAACAATAAGTTTTCTTTCTTAAAGTGTGTCTCTACTTCTAGTGTGATTTTACTTCGATGTGTTTTATTTGTGTCTATCGTTTTTGTTCACTCGATAAATAATTATTTTACAATTGTGAGTTTAGCAATGGTGCGTTGCCAGTTTTATCATAGTTAGAACAATTCTGGCGTCATAGGCGCGTCATGTCAATCCCATTTGTCATCCTATTCGTCAACGTTTTTCATACTCCGGTTACCGACTTCTTTTTCGTGAAATTGAATTATTTGTAATACGACTCTCCTCAAGTTTTATTTCTCTCCTCTCTCTCTCTCTCTTTCTCTCTCTCTCTCTCTCTTTTTCTCTCTCTTTATATATCTCTTTCTCTCTCTCACACACACACATACACACTTCCTTCCTATTTTTCCGTCTCTCTTGTTGATTTAAAAGAATTATATTATTCCTAACCTCACTCTCTTTGCCACTCGTCGTGTCATAACGTCATCGTCATCCTCATCGTTAAGTTCAACGTCAACGACCTTGCCTGCGTGTGTGTATATGTGTCTTTTTTTCTTTCTCACACTCTCTCACTCTTTTTCCCTCCATTGTCTCTAACCCCCCCTCTCTCTCTCTCTCTCTCTCTCTCACTCTCTCTAACTCTCTCTCTCGTTCTCCGTTATTTTTTATTGTT
Organism: Polistes canadensis; assembly: GCF_001313835.1. Classification (NCBI taxonomy): domain Eukaryota; kingdom Metazoa; phylum Arthropoda; class Insecta; order Hymenoptera; family Vespidae; genus Polistes; species Polistes canadensis. Next base: position 99,135 of record NW_014569836.1, read on the forward strand.
GTTATTATTTTCTCATCGATCACTATAAGTTTCGTCAAAAAAAAAACTGCTTCAAGAAAGAAGTGATAATCGAGGAGGAGGAGGAGGAGGAGGAGGAGGAGGAGGAGGAGGTGGAAGCGAAGGAGTTTGATATTTTTTTTACCCTCTAACGTGATTCTTTTTCATTCCCTTTTCAAGGACTTGGTTGATGGAATAAAGTAAAAAAAAGAAAGAAAGATAGATAGATAGGATAGATAGATAGATAGTTAGTGAAAGATAGTTAAAAAAAAAAACAAAAAAGAAGAAGAATAATAATTATAGTTACGATGATCAGTGATACGTGCGGATACGTCCCCTTCCTGCTACTGCTGTTGCTGGTTCCATACATCGAAAGCGGTAAGTCCATGTAACTCTCTACTCATACATACGTACATATATAGATATATATTTATATATATATATTTTATACATATATTTATTAGGTTGCTCGAAAAGCGTATCGAATTTACGCGTTCACATTATTCTCAAATACTGCACGAACTATTCTTTTTTTTTTTTTTTTATTTTTTCGAAAGTTAATGAAAATTCCATTAGATTGCCCGAAAGATTTATGCTTGAAAAAAAAGGAAAAAAAAAAAAAAAAGAAAGAACGAACGAAACTGTATTTTATTTAATAGAAATATCTATCGCGAATCGTAAAATATATTTATTAATCGATAGAGAGAAATTTTCCAAACCAACAATGCATTCGTATACCACATGTTTCTATGGGATAACTTCAGTAATACGTGTATGTGTTGTTGGTACGTTTGACTCTCGAGTATCGTCATATTCGTCGCGACGTCCGGTAAAATGTGTGTTGTATATGTATGCATCGGCACACGAATAAGAGAAAAAGGGACAGAAATATATGCGTGATACGTTGGTATAGTAGGTGATAGCAGCTGTTAGTGTGTGTTGTGTTGGAACTCTCTCTTTCTCTTTCTCTCTCTTTCTCTTTTTATACGTCTCTGTCTGATTCATTCTCTTCCTCCTCTTTTTTTCTTTATATATATTTTTTTTTGTTCATACCCCATGAATCATCCTTCCACGAAGAGGAGCTAGCTCATCGCGTGTTCTTTTTTCCCTCTCCCCCCTTTTACCAACACCAACACACGCACACTTGCATATACACAACCACGCGTAAATATATCCTACGTGTATGCGTTTTTATGTGTGTAGAAGGAAAGATTCGTTGCTCCTGTTAAAAGATGCACCACCACCACCCGTGGGAATATATCTTTAAATATGCTTCTTTTTTTTTCTCCTTTCTTTTCCTTTTTTTTTTTTTTTTTTTGAACTTTGTTTCCCTTCTATTTATTCCCTGTTCAGATAACCAACAAAAAAAATGTCGACTCGTTAAATAACCCTCCTATGTGCGAGCTAGTTTTATTTTTATTTTTATTTAAATACAGTGCACGCGGGCAACTTTTAATATGTCTATTGGCTTAAAAGATGCACCACCACCACTACCACAATTACCATCACCATCCGTAGGAATATGTCTTTAATTCGCTTTTTATTTTTTTGTATAATATATATATATATTTTTAACCGATAAATTTTTACCCGCTTAGACGAATCCCAAAGAATATTTTTATTTTTGTTATACCCATATATATATACAAAACTTGCAGACATTTTATATATATACCTTTAAAAATAACCCCTTTTTTGCAATTGTTTCATTTCTATTTTTTTTTTTACTTTTCTACGCGTTAAAGCCGAAAAATTTGGTATTTTTGTCAACGATCCCTACGAACATTTCATTTCAATTGTATGAAATATCGTACAAAATAACTTCTTTTTTTTTCGTAATCATTATCTTTAACAATAAGAAATTAACGATAAGTAATTTCTATTTATAGATTTATCCATTCTTATCAAATATTTCTAACTTATTAGTATTAAACAACCATCTCGTTTTATCTTTGATAAACATGATATATATATCAATATATTATTGTGAAATAAAAATGATATGAGTTGTAACTAAATTATATTAGTTACTTTGAACTGTATCAAAAAGTCAAGTTAACCGAATGTCAGCAAGAGCCTTCCTGGAACTTTGAATCGTAGGATTAGCATCAGCGGAAATCCCAATCAGTGGCCCTTGACGTGACTGGGTGATAGGTACACACAGTTGAGTACTAACGTCATCGAGCTTTCAAATGTGTGTGTGTGTCTGTGTTTGTATATGACGATAGAGGGAACACTAGGTGGAAGAGGTGGAATAAGTGGGGGGAGTGTGGGTGGTGTATGAGGTGGTCGACAGTTAGAAAGGAAAGAGGGGAACACGTTCGAGATCATCCTAGCTTCATTCAAGGCAAACAATCTGCTCGGACTTGATTGTCTCTACTAGCTCGCGTCGATTTTCGAATTATGTCATCATTTCGATCTTCATTTTAGTTAGATTTATTCGAACAATAGTTTTCAACAAGGGTTGTGAACACAACACTATTATAAAAGATTAAAATCAAAATATTTACTAATTATTTTAATATCATATATTTATTAAATTTAGAAATAAGTTTTTAAATTGTACCACTTGTGTGTGAATAGATAGAAAGATCAATTAAACGAAATTAATGTTTTTGAAAAATCTTCATTTTCTTTTTGTTTTGTTTTTCTCTTTCTCCTTTCAACGAATAGCAGTTTTAATTATACAAACAAGAAAAATTCAATTAACGTTTAGATATACTTCCGAGATTCTTTATAATTTTTATTTAAATTTCTCTTATCTTTTTTTCTTTTTTTTTTTTTTTAAATCGCAGTCTCTCTGAAACGTTTTTTGTAACTTTTAAGAAGTTAGGCAGAAAAGCTTTTATAATTCGAATTTACTAGCGTTGTTGGTTCTCATGCATTGTCTTATATTATCTATCCTTTTCTTTCCTCCAATAAGAAGGTAGACACGAGAAGAGATCTTCTCAGTATGCTTTTAGCGAAAAGAGCAGGTGGAAGCTCTTTGGTTAATGAAAATATCGTAGGAAGAAGGAAAGGAAAGGAAAGAAAATCAACGTTGTCGTGTAGCATCGTTCGGAGACAAAGAAGAAAATCGTCAATTCTTGAAGGAAGGAAGGAAGGAAGGAAGGAAGCACATCAGGACGATGAAAAGTGTCTACGGAATATAAAGATGAAATTAGGAAGATAAAGGGTGAAAGAGAGAGATAGATAGATAGATAGATAGATAGAAATAGCATAAGGTTGTCTGATGTTGCTATTGCTTCTTCACAGTTCACATTTATCTTATTCTTAAGGGGTTACATGGGTTTACACCGGGAAAAAATATCATATTTTCAACAATTTTTTTTTCTATATAAAAAATAGAATTCTTATTCAAACTTTTTATAGTATTTAAGATACATATTTAAAGAAGATTTTCTGAATTTTTGGTTGAAAAATATTTTAAACTCAGCCGTTGCAACGTCATTTCCGGTGACCCCACCGAAAAAAAGTGTTTTCGCGTTGACAGCAGAACTTATAAACGGTGGGGGTTTTTCTGTTGAAAAAATAGGGTCTTTTAGTGAATACTTAAAACTAGAAACTGGACGAAGGAAAAAGAAAAAAATTGAAATTTGGATTTTTGCCAACGTTTTTAGCAAGAACATTCAAATTTTGCTACAATTTGCACCACATTTAGGTTTCTTAAAATTCAATTTTATGAAAAAAACGAAAATCCTTCGTCCAAGTCCTTGTCAATAGTATCACGAAGACGTGTAGCAAATTTCATGAAAATCGGTTAAATAGTTTTCGAGAAATCTTGACAACCGACTTCAGAAAAAGCGTTTTGAGAAAACCGCGTTTAAAGATTTGAGTGTTGGTATAAGAGCCATTATAGAGTGGAACTTCCCAGGGCTCTATCTTTAAAACTACTACTCCTATCGACTTAAAAATTGAATACAATATTTTACATGAGTTGTAGAATTGAAAAAAAATAAAAAAAAAAAAAATTTTTTTCAAAGTCCCATGTAACCCCTCAAGGGTATCAAACAAAAGGATAAGTTTTAAGTGGAAATAGATAGTACTAGTCTGATATTAGTGTAAGATCTAAAATTAGGACCTGCAGCAAGTGCAGTCAGTTTATCGTCGTCTATCATTACAGATGAAACAACCCCCCAATTGCGTGCTGGCCTTCCCACCGTCTCCCATTTATCCTCAAAAATGATTTCTAATTTCTTCTCATCCATAATTTCTATCAATTTTCTTTCAACTTTCTTCGAAGAACCCAAGAAACTTATATATATATGCATTTGGTTGTAACCGCATAATAATTTTTTCGTATCGTACGTTTGTTCCAAATGAAAAAAGTAAGAGGAACGAAACAGTACGATTATATGGTGCAAACCGAAGAAATAATTTCCAACCTTCTGGTAATTTTATTTTAAATCATCTCGAATACATTTTCAATTGCAATTTCAGTAGAATCAAATTCTGGATTGTGAGAATCGATCGAAAATGCACTGTAATTATGCATACTTTCGATAGAAATTATTTACAATGATACGGAAAATAATTTGTTTCTTGTACTTGGACTGGATTTTTTCGAGATCGTTTTTCTTTTCTGAATGATTGAAAAAAAAAAAAAGAAATAATTTCTTTTTCGCCGTTTACTTTTTTTCTTCTTCTTCTTTTTCTTGCACATTACTGAGTCTGATACCTTTCTTCGAAAGAAAAAGCGTCCTGACACATAATATAAGCTAGCTAGCTGGTGGTGGTGCACCATGCCGCGCCCATGTTGAGACCACCTCGGCTTGAAAGAATTTATAGTCCGTTTTTCTTCAGACGAATGGAAATAAGCATTCCCGACTAAAGCTAAAGCGTTTCTTCGTTCTTTTTAACTTCCTCTTCACCTATTCCTCTCTCTCTTTCTCTGTTTTTATTTTTTTCTCCTGCTCCTTTGCCAACTTTAACTGCTAAACTTTGTCATAAGAGTGAAACGAGATAAACAAGAATTTAAGGGAAATTAAGGAGTATATAATATTAACATTTAATGTTTTATTAATTGCATAGAGAGAGAGAGAGAGAGAGAGAGAGAGAGAGAGATATCTCAATTTAAATTAATAATCAATTTTTATCATGACTAAATGTGATATGACCGATTTTTTTCCATTCGATATGAAAATGTTTCATTTAATTTCAATTATTTTGTTGAATAATATTTTCTATATTTTTTTTAGCTATTTTAAATGACGAATGTTTTCGAAATGAAAAGAGAGGGGGTGGGATGGGGGAGGGAAAAAAAAAGATCATTTCAGTCGTGCTATTTGATTTTTAGCTTTATTCATTTTATATGAATATATATATATCGACGACTCACCGAACCAGAACGAATTGGAAAAACCAATGAACGTACATGAAAAAGATTTTAACTTATTTTCTTCTTTTTATTTCCCCCTCCCCTCCCCCTCTCCTTTCCCGCTTCATAAAATAATCTTTTATATATATAATAGAAAAATATATATAAACTTAAAAAGTATATAAATGTATCGGGGTGTTTTATAAAAAGCTTCTAATAAGCTTTGATCATTCGAACAGTCAAAAATATATATCATAAACGAAATGTTACATAAGTTTTTAATATTTCAACAAAAATATTCACTCTTTTATTACTATAATAAAATAATAATATTAATAATAGAATAGGTTTGATATTAATTGAAATTTCTGAGGATTCGTAATTGATCATTTGAAAATAGTTTTCATTGTCTCTTTCCTAGTGTCCCTTATGTTGCCGACATTGTCCTCATTTTCGTTGGATAACTACTCCTATGCCAGCCGATGTTTAGGGAGACAAAGTTTCACTGGAATTTGCTGCTCTTGGAGTAAACGTATCTCTCTCTCTCTCTCTCTCTCTCTCTCTTTTATACTCAATCTGTAAAGGAAGAAAGAAAGAAAAAGAGATGGGGCATAGAAAGGGCCTTCGTGTCCTGGAGAATTCGGCATTCCCAAAGATCAAGAAGGGGTAATGGTGGTGATGGTGGTGGTGGTGATGGTGATGGTAGTGGTAGTAGTGGATCTTATAGCTTGTGGTATTCCGTATTCAGGGGGTAGGGATATAGGTGTGCTTCGTTGCAAAACTTCCTATTCGGCATTCCTGGCACAGCCGCCCGTTATTCGCCTTGGCTCGAGAAAATTGGGGGAAAGCTGCTTCTATTCCCTTCCCAACCCTTCTTCACCCCCTTCCCATCAAGTTTCAAGACGAGGATATGCAAACGGTCGCAATAGTTCAACCCCCCCCCCATCCCCTTCTGCTCCTCCAACTGCGAGTCCTTTTCCAGATTTCGACTCACCACCACCACCACCATCACCACTAACAACAGTCGCAAATCTCTTTAAGCTTGACAACTTTAAATAGTGTGTGTACTTTAAGAATAAAGAAAGAAAATAAAAGAAGACTAGAGAGGAAAATAGTTTTGGGTTTAACGTTTAACGCGTTGCCAAATTATTTCAGGACAAGTATTCTTAAACGTGGATAGGGGGAATAGAAAACGTGTTTTAACGGCTTAATGTTGATTCGTTTGAACGTTCGATTTTAATAAACGATTTTGATTTAATTATTTTTCAACGATCTAATTATAAACAAAAATATTATACGAATAAAAGTGTACGTTAGAAACATTTTTCGATAGGTTTATCCTACAATTTGTGATCTAGTCATATTTTGGATGATTAATTTTAATAGACAATGTTCTTTTTTTCTTTAGCCAGTTTCATCAATCGATAAATTAATTTCCTATTCGTTAATCCTATCTTTTAATTATCTTAAGATAATATCTTTCAATTGGGTACAATTGGTCAAACGATTTTACGGTTTACAAATTTGTAAGTAAAAAAAAAAAAGAAAGGAATATCAATTTAACGGGTAATCATTTGAGACATTTCTAATCAAGATGAATAGTTAGATCGTAAGTTTAAAGGGTTGATTAATGCGAAAAGTATCGCGGTTTTAGCACGTTCGAATATAAACGTAAGGAAAACCTTCGTAACACGAAGTATGAAACCTTGGAAGAAGGAGTGGTGGTGGTATCAGGTAGCAGCAGTTTGTTGGCCCAATTCCAGAAAGCTTTCCAATCGGCCTTTCCTCTGCCGGGATCATCTCCAGCAGAGATCTTTTCCTTTACCGATCATCCTTACCGATATCATGCTTGCCGATATCATACTTGCCGCCGATTCCTGGGTTTTCATTGATGATAACGATCCAACATTCGATAGATTTTTTCTTATCTATTTCTTATATTTTTCTTTGATTATATTCGTTCCTTTTATTATCCCCGATTATCTTATTTTTATTATTTTTTATTATTATTATTTATATTATCTTCATTACGTTCTGAAAATATGTTCAACGACTGATTTTCTAATCAAATTTCGAGCGTTAAATTTATCATCAAATCTCGTACGCAATTCTAACAAAACTTTTTTAATTTTTTTTTTTTAAATTCTAAACAAATCATATTCTAGATGCAATCCTGAGAGAAGAAGAAAAAAACCTCTGAGAAAAAAAAAATTACTGAAAGGAAATACTGATCGAAACTTTTTGAATACATTGCGAACCTATTCTTTTCATTTTCGAATGATTTGTTTAATTAATAATTAAGCTTAAAAATAGAAAAAAGTTTTTACAGGAGAGCTTTCCTTTACCCCCCATCCCAACTCCCATCCACCTTTTCCCCATATCGAAGAAGACGATGTAAATCCCCGTTTGTCTCTCAATCGAGATCCACGGATCTTTCTTACTTTCTTTCTTTCATTCTTTTTATTTTATTTTATTTTTTATTTTTCCTTTCTCTATCTTCTTCTTCTTCTTCATGTTCTCAGGTCTTTGGTTTAGATCCTTTATAAGAAAAGGTGGGAAGAAAGACTTACTTACCCGAGATCTCCCATTGGTCCTTTCTTTTCCACTGGCCTCAGGCTTTTCTTCGAACGATCAGACCCATGGGAAATGTTACCAACGTTTTATAGATATCTCAACGGTATCCGAAGAAAAGAATAAGGATAGAAATAATCGTTAAAGTATAACTTATATACACCGCAAACTCTCTTTCATTCATTCATTCTTTCTTTCATTCGTTCATTTATTTTTTTTTCTTTTTTTTTTTCTTTTTTATAAAAGAATTACTGATACGAATGGGACACGTAATTAAAAAGACATTTTAATTAACACTGTGTTACGCTTACCTCTCCTCTACTCTTGACATATGAATTTTCGACGAATTTCCAACGTCTCATGTTGAAATATTTTTTTAAAATGGTTTAATAGAATATTTACATTATTTAAATATCTATCATTTAAATGAGGTTAATATCAAATATTTTAATGAACAATTAAGTAATATTATTCAATGATAAATTAGCAGTATACCGTACAGAATGAAAATTGGACTAAACGTTGTAATATATTTTGAGGAATAATTATTATTATTATTATTATTATTATTATTATTATTATTATTATTATAATATATTCATTTCAACAGTATTTCACGTTTGTTATTTGCTAAAGGTATACCTCCGAGGAACGTGTTCTAAATATTTTGCATTTAACCGAATCGAGGATACATTTTGATTTATTTTGTTGAATTAGGTTACTTCAACTAGGAGGTAATAGGATGATAAATACGAAATCAATGTATGAATAATAAAAGATTTGAAAATCTATTAGGATTGGAGGAAATCGTTGGAAAAGTGATTTGAATTTATATTTTATTATATATACGTTGAAATATATTATAATTCTTTACGATCGTTAATGTCGTTCCTTTTTCTTTGAAATGATTGACAAACTGATAACAAAAGTTTAAATGTATGGAAATTCTATAGGTATGGGGGCCTGGGGGAGTTGTAATTAAGGGGCGTCAGGGTTTTATAATATACCTGTTAAAAAATAAAATGTTAACTGTAATTCAAGTAATCAATTTTTCTTTATTATTTGCTGAAGATATTAAAAAATTTATTATTTATTGTAATAAATAATTTTCTCTTTCCTGTATACATTTAAATATTTAGAAATATAAAAGAAAATTTGAAAACGGATAGTGAAAAAAAAATGATTAAAAAACATTAACTAGCATCACGAGAAACTTGAATTCTAATTTAAGATAATATAAACATGTATACAAAAAAGAATTAAAACTTTAAAAGCTTTTTTTTTTTTTCTCAAAAATAGCTTCGCGTTAGGTTAAAAAACACTTTATCACAATAACATTCTACTAATATACCAAACATACTACTAATATATCAAAATTCTTTAAAATCCGTGAGTATCCCAGTGTATGGGGTCCCCTTGTAAGTCTAATATGAAGAAAACAATGAACTAGAATCTCCGTCATTGTTGATGATCTCTTTCAAAACGTTGGAAAAGATCCAAAGTGATAGTTTATAGCAAACAATTGATCACGTTTACGCTTGGAATAGTACTACCAGATAGATAGTAAAAGAGATAGAGATAGTAAAAAAGGGTGAGAGAGTGAGAGAGAGAGAGACTGGTTTCAAGTTGAGCGTGTGCTCTCGAAAAGAATTGTACGATGAAATAATCGAATGCTATTCGCATTCGTTTATCGATCCGATCACGCAGAGACAGCTGTTCATAACTGCCGTGTGACATAACGACGAGTTCCTATTTTTTTTTTCTTTCTTTCTTTCTCTCTCTCTCTCCCCCTATCCTGCCCCCTTTTCCTCCCTTTACCCTCCGTTTATCCGTAGAAAAGCCGCACCGTATCGTAACAAACGTTTTTCCCAGACTTTATCGTTTCTCTCTCTCACTCTCACTCTTTCTTTCTTTCTTTCTTTTTACCGGAACCGGACTCACCGGTTAATCGTGAAATTGCGTTCTTTTTTTGTCTTTTTTATTATTTCTTTTTTTTTTTTTTTTTCATTTTTTTTCCCCTTCAATCCTCTCAAAATTCGTCGATACTCCCGTTGTTGTTTTTGGAAGGGGGTTGGTGGCAGGGGGGGAGGGGGGGGAGAGAAGAAAGAATATATATTTTTGTAAGTATTGTTGAACATTGTTTGGCATGATATTTGAATTGCACGGGTATATACCATAGGTATCTCTACAAATAATAATAATAATAATAATAATAATAATAATAATAAAACCAAAAAAAAAAGAAAGAAGAAAAGAGATATTATTTTGGTATCGAAATTTTCAACTGGTTTGTATTATGTCGTTCGGCAACGATAACAATATGATCGATGCAATTAAACCGAGCGCCCTTTTTTTTTATTATTACTTTTTTTTCAATTAAATTATTTTCACAGTATATCCGTGTTACGTAGAAACCAAAAATAAATAATATATTCGTTTTAAATAACGCCGTTATCCGTTTACAATTAAAGCAACAAAATTCGATTGACGTATAATAAATCATTGTAATGATTTTTAACCGCGGGGGGGGAAAAATGAATTGTTCGAATTAATGAACGGGGATCGGAACAAATGAGCGCAACGTAATTTTTAATAAATAATCGATAAAATATAAGTAACACAAAAAAAAAACGTGTCATCCATACGACAAATAATTACAAGATTCAATCGTGCTCGAAAAATACAAAATATAAAATATAAAAAATAAATAATGGTGGGGGGAGGGAGGGGGCAGGGTCTCACAGACAAAAAACGTTTAGAACAAATAATTCTTAAATTTAACTTAAGAGATCACAGAGAGAGAGAGAGAGAGAAATATAAACAAAGATAACGTACGTTTATGAAATATCCAATAAAAGTGTTGATCCTTTTATTAGATCGGACAACCAACAACCGTGTCTCTGTATGTGTGTGTATATAATATATATAGGGGATAAACTGGTAAATAAGTTTATACGATATGATACAATATTGCTTTTTAATAACCGACGAATACGACGCGCTCGTGCTTTTTAAACGTTTAAAAAAAGGAAAAGAAACTCCTCTCCCTCCCTCTCCTCACCCCGGGCACGTTACTTTATTACCACGTTAAAACAAACGGACGATAATAGCTCGTCGTTAGCTCGCCCTGACCGTTTGTTTTGGTTTTAGGATAGGACAAAGAAGAAGAAGAAAATGATGATGAAGAAGAAGAAGAAGAATAAAAAGAAAAAGAAAACGAAAAAGTAGAGAAATAGAAGTAAAAGTAAAAGAGAGAAGAAGAAAAGAAAGAAATACTTGAAAAGGGATAGAATGAGTGAGGGAAGCTTAGGAGGAAGAGGGGGGTAGGGTAGTTAGGGGGATAGGAGGGCCTAGGTAAGTTTGGATTGGAAGGGTGAGGTCGAGTCTGTCCAAGTACGTGCTTCATTTTTATGTTCCCTTCGTGAGCCGGAAATAAAACGGCTAAAGTTTTATTCTCTCTCTCTCTCTCTCTCTCTCTCTCTCTCTCTCTCTCTCTCTCTCTCTCTCTTTCTCTTCTTTTTTTTTTTCTTTTTCTGTTTTATTAATACATCTTACGGAATCTTTTCATTTTTATTTTCTTAACAAGTTCACACACACTTGCACACACACACACACACACACACACCACACGCGTGCACACCGTTTAAGTTTAAATCATTTCGGTTAAGAATCTCGATGACATCAAACCCTGACCAGACCAGACCAAACTACCACCAACCTAGCTAGCTCAATTTCCAATTAACTAATTTGAACTGTTAGAAGCAGAAAGACACCAGAAGAGAACAGCACCATATCCTATGGTGTGTCCTTTGAATCTTATTCTTGGTTATAGGTAAAGCCTCAGCAGCTTCCTCGAAACTTGATAATACGACTCCCAGGACAAAGGATACGTGTCGCCTTTGTCCACGTAATTGGGAATTCAATCGTCTCTCTCTCTCTCTCTCTCTCTCTCTCTCTCTCTCTCTCTCTCTCTCTCTCTCTCTGTAGTTCTATCTCTATCT
>NW_014569836.1:111370-118341 GCF_001313835.1 Polistes canadensis
GGATGGGGAGCTTTTATTATTAGAATTATGTCAGAGACTTTGAGGGAGTAATTTATAAAATACTTGTAATTTAATATATTGATCGTAACATATATATCATTGTCAATTGTAAATATTGATATTTGTTACCTTTTATTGCAAGATTCATATTATTTTGTTGTATTAATGCAATTGATTTGAGATTTTTCTTATTTTTTCCTTTTCTCAATTATTAGAAATTAATTGTCTCGAAGAATATAATTGTCAAGACAATTTGAACAAAGTTTAATCGATTTGAGGAATATAAAGAATTAATCGATTTACCAAAAGATATGATGAGAGATAGTGAGTAGAGTGATATTCTTTAACGAGACAGGTGAGAATCATCGTGGATCGTTTAAATCGTTAATCGAATATCATCCTTGCCAGAATATTTTACATTGGTTTTTTCATTACACAACTACGCAGAGGCCCCTTTATTTTTCTCACAATCGTTGTAAACCAACGAGGAAAACAACAGCAAAAAAAAAAAGAACGGTCGATGAATTTCTGCAAAACAACGTGGGGGGGGGGTTAGAGGGAATCAAGCAATGGTGGTGGTGATAATGGTGGTTATGGTGGTTGTGGTGCTGCTGGTGATAGAACGATGGGGGAAGGATGAGCAACGATCGATGAACAATTCGATTTTAGAATAGAAGGGTGACTAAAACTGGTTGGCACGTCACTAACAGCTTGCATTTAATTAAAACCCATGCTTTTTCTCTAACTTTAAACGTTTCACGATTTTTTTTATCCTTTCTTTCTTGAGTGTGTTTTTTTATTTTTTTTTCGTTTACGTACAAGTCACAAAATAATGCTTTTTTTTTTTAAATTTGTTTATAATTATTTTTTAAACAATTTTTTCTCTTGACAACGTGTAATTTGGTAAATACATTATTATCGATTATTTATTGTCCAATGCAAGTGGATAATTTTAATGATACGCGTAGGAATAAAATTATTCGAAATTTTCGAATATGGTTAGCATATTGTAACGATAACATATACACACATATATATACACACACACATATACAGAATAATATCGTTAATGTCTACCATGTAATCGTTGTTATAATCTAAACGAATTGTCGTAGGTTATCTACAGGCAGGAAACTTTGACAGGAAGGGAACATAAATTTCATTGTGTGTGTGTGTGTGTGTGTATGTGGGTGAGAAGAGGGCGGCAGTAGCAAGAGGGGAAAGGGGAGATACAAATATCAAATATTCACGAAAACGAGCTAATATGTCGGTAATTTATTATTTTCGTATATTTTAACACTTGTACCGTAACGCACAATTTAACAATAACAACATTTTACATTCCTCCAAGGAATACAATTTTTTCATTGCTATTTACCCCAAAGATTTATCCCTCTTTTTTTTTTTTTTTTTTTTTTTTTCATCATTCCATAATATATATTTTTCTATTTTCGATATCGAAATATTTTAATTTAATTTAATTTTGATTTATAAACTTTGTCAAGTTCGAATATAAGTAAGACAAATTTCGAGAAAAAGAAAAAAAAAATAACTGGTACCCCCTGTCAAAGAATATTCCTTTTGTTTTTTGACTAAAAAAAAAAAGGTACATGTTATAATAAATCTTTAATAACATATCCACGATATTTGGACCATTACTTTAATTGCGAATATTTCGTTCACTATTTTTGTAAAAGAAAAAAAAAGAAACTAACAAACATTGTTCGAACGAGAAAAAAAATGGGTAAACGAGAAACAATTAATATTTTACGTATATTTCATTAAAGCATTCAAAATCAATATACAATATATATATATATTAAAAAAAATTGGAAAATGAGTCAAAAGTGGTTCTTGATCCGTAAATCTAATGTTTAACCCTTCTTTGCATGATGATGGAAATTTCAATCATAATATTTAGTCAACAAAAAAAGGTACTCAAAACCCTTGTACTGTATATTTGCTGTTGCTGGCAACTTTTTAAGCGACTATTGCGTACAACAAAACGCAGTTGTCAAAAAATAGCACTAGGATTTTTTTTAAATATTTTTCCTTTAATCTAGAGCATTAATTACATCAACCTGATTTATTTTAAAAGAAAAGAAAAAATCATGCAAAGAAGGGTTAAAGCAACTATCAAATTAGAATCTATCAAAGATTGATTGGAAAAATGATAAAAAGACAAAAATACATAATGTGTGGGTGTCGTAGAAAAAAAAAAAAAAATAAAACTTTGTTTAAGAAAATGACGATAGAATGGGGTGGTGGTGGTGAGGTGTGGGGGTTGATATACCTATAGAGGATAGATATAGTCTCTTTGTTGAGAGGAAAGTTACACATTAGGGAGTCCAGAGTCTAGACAGGCTCTCTGATCGCGTGCCCGTTAAGGGAAAGGGAGTAAGGGAGAAATAGTCAGGGCCAGTGAGTGGAAAACCGCACGCGCCTACGGAAAATCAATAGCGCAGCCTCCGAGCGGTGGTCCAACGAAGGTTACTTCCACCCCCCGTCACCCCCCGTCCACCCACGTCACCCCCCCCCTATCAACCCTTCGCGGCTTTCTTTCTTTGTTTTTAACAAAGAAAAAAATCGCGTAAGCATAGAGAGAATAGTATACCTATTTCAACTATTAAGGGGTTACATGGGTTTACACCGGGAAAAAAATAGCATATTTTCAACAATTTTTTTTTCTATATAAAAAATRGAATTCTWATTBAAACTTTTTATAGTATTTAAGATACATATTTAAAGAAGATTTTCTGAATTTTTGGTTGAAAAATATTTTAAACTCAGCCATTGCGACGTCATTTCCGGTGACCCCACCGAAAAAAAGTGTTCTCGCGTTGACAGCAGAACTTATAAACTGTGGGGGTTTTTCTGTTGAAAAAAAATAGGGTCTTTTAGTGAATACTTAAAACTAGAAACTGTGGACGAAGGAAAAAGAAAAAAATTAAAATTTGGATTTTTGCCAACGTTTTTAGCAAGAACATTCAAATTTCGCTACAATTTGCACCACATTTAGGTTTCTTAAAATTCGATTTTATGAAAAAAACGAAAATCCTTCGACCAAGTCTTTGTCACTAGTATCACGAAGACGTGTAGCTAATTTCATCAAAATCGGTTTAATAATTTTCGAGAAATCTTGACAACCCGACTTTAGAAAAAGCGTTTTGAGAAAAACGCGTTTAAAGATTTGAGTGCTGGTATAAGAGCCATTAAAGAGTGCAACTTTCCAAGGCTCTATCTTTAAAACTACTACTCCTATCGACTTCAAAATTGAATACAATATTCTAGATAAATTGTAGAATTTAAAAAGATAAAAAAAAAAAATATTTTTTGAAAGTCCCAAACCCATGTAACCCCTTAAATCATTTTTTTTTCTTTCTTTCTTACTAATCTATCTATTTTTTTCTATTTCTATCGTATCGTAATAATACGATAATTCGTGGGGGTTAATTTTGATCATCGTACGTTTCGTATGTTTTACAAAATTTGTACTCGAAATTGATAAATTATTTTCAAGTATACTTCTGCTTCTTCTTCTTTTTCTTTTTTTTCCCCTTATTTTTTGTGGAACCATTGGCTATAAATTTAGCATAAAATTTCTCCCGTACTTTCGTTTATTTTTACCCGAGCAACACACACACCTACACACACACACATATATATAACCCGATACAAACAGCGTGCCAGCAATAAAAAAAAGAAAAAAGGATGGGAGGAAATTAGGGGGAGGGAAGGAGGGGGTGGGTTAAAGGAACAAAAAAAAATGAAAAAAAATAAAAAAAAAAAAAAATAAAAAAAAAATAAAAAAAAATATGCCCCCGCGTAGTAGTGTCGCACCGATAACGGGTTTTACTTTTCCACCTGGCTTCACTCTCTCCCCTTTCGAATAATAAATCCTTCCCGCGGGCTGACTTTCATAAAATCCGACTGTCACTTTCTGCACAGCATAGCTCCAAAAGAGGTATTTAACCGTAATTGCATTAGTTATAAATTTCGAATGCTTCAAATAGTAGAATCCACGTTGAGCATTCTCCCCTTCTCTCTTTCTCTCCCCCTCTCTGTCTTTCTTTTTCTTTCTCTTTCTCTTTCGATTACGTTTCGTTATTGTGCGTCTCTCGGTTCTACGACCTTTTCTCCGCACAAAGCAAGCAACCCTCTGCTAAGGCCCCCTCCCACGTCCCCCGCCCTCCGGTCCCCTTTAACTCGCACCGTTGCAAAATTCAAGCTCGCTTTAACTCTGGGAATTGACCTTTTACGTCCTGAATTTTGGTGAGATAAATCGAATTTAAATTTTAAACCCTCGATATCGTGGTGTGTTGGTTGTAACTTTTTTTTCGAAAAAGTTTTACACCATCAGTGTGTATACTATTATTATAAAATGAAAGATAAAATTTAAACGGAATGGGTGAAGGGGGGAGGGGGAGGGGAAAGGGGAGTTTGGTCAATGGTGTAAGAATAGAATTATTTTATAATTACGACGATTAAATGTGTTTAATTAATTATTCTATGATATGTATGATATGTCAGTAAAAGCCATTATATTTGTTTACGTTTTATATTAATATCGTTAATACAATAGAATAATGGTATATACTGTTAAGATAAATGAAATCTTCTATGAAAAACCATTATATTGGCGTACCATTGACAAATATAATATCCGTAAAAATCATTATAGTGGATTACCATTCAATAAAATAACATCTCAAAAGACATTTATAATGTTGTATTGTTTAGAAATACAATATTCATGAAAGCCAATATAGTAGCATAGTATGTTTAACGTTAAAAATTAAATAACAGAATATATATTTATAAAATTTGATGATAAAGAACAGGGGTGAACAGGTATCATCGATTGTAGGTGAATTGTTGCAACAATTAGTAAATAAATTAGTAAACTTGACGAGAACAACAACAATAACAATTAGAACTTGCTAGGTCACGAGAAATTGCAACCGGCCATACTAAATGCGAAATACGAACAACTAAGGGGGTGGGTTGGGGTGGTAGTAGATAGGTGACGATGTGCCATCTGCCAGTGGTTAAATTAGAGTTTGAAAACGGTAGTATAATCTAGCGAGTTTAATACTGGGACAACGTTTCACGATCAGATCAATAATTCCAACTGTTAATGCTTCTATTTCATGAGCCACTCGACGAATTTGCGACCAGTTAATTCGCGAATCTACCAATTTCCTATTCAATTATCTTTATCTGTCAGTTTATACTTGCCAAACAAAAATTGATAACGTTTATTTTAAAATTGTCGTATCCCCTTTCTTTCTTTCTTTCTTTCTTTCTTTTTATGTGATAGAAAAAATATATAATGAAATAATAATATCATTAAAATTATTGATTAATCAAACAATTGTTTCATAATTATTCGTACACGGTGTATATTATGACAAGTATTAATTTATCATCGTTAAAAATTTGTTTGTGTTGGTTATATTATATCAAATCAAATCAATATTACCGAGATCATATAATTTTAACCAATATATCATATTACTCCAATTCTTTTAACATTTTTGATATAATAAACAAACAAAATGATAATATAACGTTTTAAAGTAAAGGAATCAAAAATCGATTAAAGTAGAATAGGGAAACAAAGCAAACAAATAAAATGAAAATAATGTCGTTATTCGAAATATTAAACTCAACGAGAAATAAAAGAACGCGGAAGTAAAGTAAGTAAGTAAAGAAGGAAGGAATGAAGGAAGGAAGAATCTAGGAAAATATAATCGTCGTATCATAGTGCTGGCAAACAAGGAAGTGATAGAAGAAAGGGTAAATAAAATTGTCTATTGATATCGCAAAGAGACAAGCGGAAATATTCGATGAAAAAAAAAAGAAAAAAATCCAAGCAATAGAGGAAGAAGGAAGAATACAACATTGAACTCCCTTTTCTTTTTCTTTTTCTTTTTTTACACAATTTTTTCGCTTACCTTTTTCATCCTACCTGTCCCTCCCCCCTTTTATTCGCATCCTTGTTTTACTCCTAGGTTCTTTCCACTTCACATTTTATTTCTATCTTCTATTCGTCGAACGAACGATACAGGGCGACGTTATCTTTTTTTTTTTTTTTTTAAATAGAAAGATAAAAAGAGTGGGAGGGTGTGTATGAGTGAGTGAGTTAGTGTGTGAGAGAGAGCGAGAGATAGAAAGTTTCAAGGGAAAAAGCAATTTCGTGAATACGACGAGTTCCTTCTGCGCAGATTGCTACGTAATTTCGTATTTTCATGAAGAACACCCCCTTCTTCCTCCTCCTCCTCCTCCTCCTCCTCCTTCTCTTACTATTTTCTAGGAAAAGGAAAATAGAAATATATGCAATAGAGTGAAAGATCAGTGTCGTAACGAACCACGAAAAGTATTTCTTTTTTTTTTCTTCTTTGCACGATTGTATTTCGATATTAGCCCTTGTTCGATATATATTTTTTTGTATTATATATCGTTCGGAAATATGTTAGGATTGTACGAATATATATATGAGGAATAATATATATTAGGATGTATTTATATTTTGCAATGTGTGGTAAAAATAACATTAATTGATATTCGCAATTTTTATTATGTATTATTAATCAGTATTTAAAAAGTAATTGATAAATGAATTTTGTATTTGATTTAATTGATTGAAAAGTTAATCTAACGGAAAAGAAGCAAATTGATAATTATTTATATAAAGCGATTAAGAGAAATAGGATAATAAATAAGCTAAATTAAAAGTTCAATAAAATTTAAAATGATATAATCGTATAATAGGTATTGAAAAAAAAAAAAGACAATAATTTAATTGAATAATTATTCGAATTTCCCATACAATAAATTCATGTTAATTTTTGAAACTTCGTTTATCGAATCGTAAGATATTATAGGGATTACGATTTTAATTAGAATTATTTATTTTAATCGATTAGGATAGGATGACAAAAATCTATATATTATAAATACAATAATTT
>NW_014569836.1:118991-120560 GCF_001313835.1 Polistes canadensis
GATAGGACGATAAAAATTTATATTATAAATACAATAATTTCAAATCGTATAATATACGTATTGAAAAAACAATACAATAATTTAATTGAATAATTCAATAAATTCAGGTAAATTTGGGAAACTTCGTTTATCGAATCATAAGTAATTACAGGTTACGATTTTAATATTACAGGAATATATATACGATAAACATATATGTTTCGCTGTATGTATTTGTGTATGTATGTATATCGAAATATAGGGTAAAACGTTAAAGGAAAACGTTACTAATGATACGTTTTTTATTTTCCCTTTGAAATGAGGAAGACTCCTCGCGTGTCATAATCTCAACCGCAAACGGATTTTCCCGGTTGACGTATGCAGAGAACGTAAATGAAGGTTCGCACTAATTATGCAATTTAGGTCTTGTCGTAGTGAAAACTCCCATCTCGTAGGATTACGTCGTTACGTTCAATCCTGTTGGGGAAAACTTGTGTCTATATATCTATCTATCTATCCATATATATGTATATATGAACATACGTGTGTATTAGTTTGAGTTTGTTAAAGTATATAGGGGAGGAAAGGAGGAAGGAAGGGTTACTGAGAAGGACAACCCCCTTTTACGACACGTTCCTAGATGCTGTCGGTAATTATTAATTATACGTGGAGTACCTCCTAGCTTCTATCTCTCCTTTGATAGTTATTAATTATTTATCTATGTACGTTCGATCAGAACCTCATTTGTCCAAGAAATTAATTAAATTCTTTAATAATGTTGCCTAACAAATTTAAATATCTATTTTATATATATATATGTGTGTGTGTGTGCGTGTGTGTGTGTGTATGTATGTGCATAAGTTTATTCGTAAAGGGAAAATGTTAAAGGTTTTTCATTGAAATTTTTTTAACTGCAATTATTTGTCGTAATATTTGTTAATTAGAAAAGTATGTAATTTTTTTCTCTTTCTCTTTCTCTCTCTCTCTCTCTCTCTCTCTCTCTCTCTCTGTCTCTCTCTCTTTTTTCTTTTCAAACTAATTTACTCTTTATTTTTTTTTAACTTGTTAGTTAATAAACGCGTTAAATAAAAGTATATTTCTTGTAAATTATTTTATGATACGATGTGGGTGTCACTATAATGTGGTTTTGAATTATTAATTGTTACGATATTTATATTTTTGTTTAAGTATAATTATATTATAATTTTCTTTTTAGTTTCTTTTTAATTATTAAAAATCATTAAGAATTGGATTTTCGTATAAGTCGTGTGAAAGAAAATAATGCACACCCCGTAATAAATAATATTATATTCTTAAAACATATCTCACATATTTATATTCATTTCTATTAAAAGAGAACCATTTTAATATAGAAAATAATTGTTACAAATATTTTATTTGGTTCGACGTACTTATAAGATCTTAAATTTACTTTCTTTTTTTTTGTTTTTTTAAAACAAGTATATTCTGTTAATTCACACAACCCTGTTTAATATAATTTTTATTTTATAAATCACATATAGGAAGCAATATATATTATAATTTAGTATTTTCTCTCGTCCAAAATTATAATTTTTAATGATAAAATTT
>NW_014569836.1:121260-123701 GCF_001313835.1 Polistes canadensis
TTTTTTTCTATTCGTACGGATCATTGGAAGCTGTGAGAAACGAACGAGTCTTGGATCACGTCCAAAGTAGGTATCGAATTCGTTTCGAGTCATCTCTCTCTCTCGCTCTCTCTTTCTCTCTTTTTTTCCTTCGCTTTTCAAGTAAATCCTTACCACAAAACGTCGTGAGAATTTTTCTGAACTTGACCCAATTCTACTTCTATATACCTATTACTATAACGTATTCACCATTTTCCCTAGGATTCTATAACGATACGTATCAATACGTATCCTTTTTTTATACGAAATGATCCTTCACAAGTATAATATCCAATACTATAGAGCATCGCACGTGACCTATTTAAAGAAAATCTCTACTGGAAAGGAAAAAGAATTGATTTAGTAAAAAAAATATCTCAAGGAAAATATACAGAATATTTCTCAATTTCTTAGTATCTATAATTTTCTCAATTAAAAATCGATAATAATCAAAGTTATTAGGAAAAGAATAGAAAAATATAAAATATATATATACATTTAATATTTTTTATATTATATATATATATATAAAATAAGAATCGTGACCCCAATACTTTGTATCATCACTGCAAACTAATCCAATGAGATAAAAATACAATCGGAAGGGAGATGGGGGTGTGGAGGGTAGAGAAAAAATAATACAAACAAACAAAAGGATTACTCGACCAACAAAATTCCACGTTCGAATTTAATTTGAACAATATTATTATTATGGATTACTTTCTATAGTTTTTTTTCTTTTTAATTTTTAAGTTAGTAGAATTGAGAAGAAATATCGATAGTAGTAGTAGTAATAGTAGGAGTGGAATTCCACATTCGAATTTAATGTGAACAATATTATTATTATGGATTATTTTTTCTTTTTAATTTTTAAGTTAGTAGAATTTAGGAGAAATATCGATAGTAATAGTAATAGTAATAGTAGTAATGGAATTCCACATTGGAATTTAATGTGAACAATATTATCATTATGAATTAATTTTTATCTTATTTTTTCTTTTTAATTTTTAAGTTAGTAGAATTTAGAAGAAATATCGATAGTAATAGTAACAGTAGTAGTGGCATTAGATATAGAGAGGAATAAAAGTATGCAACAAGCACAGAATTGGAGACTGGCCCCCGAAGTATCCCATGGGACGATTTCGTCGACATCCAATCTCGGTCTGTGTAGACTGGCTCTTAGTTCGCATTTCGTAGCAACAACCCCACGAGCACCGTTCGGAAACCCAATTTACTCGGAGAGCAACCATCCACTACACCCCAACCCCCTTTTTTCTCTCTCTCTCTCTCTCTCTCTCTCTATTTCTATCTCTCTATTTCTCTTTCTCCTTTTCCTTTTATTCAGTAGAAGCAATATAGGATTGCACTCCGGTTCCCGAGGCAAATCTAATCGTTCGTCATCGTTTGATGGATGCCAGGAACAAGAACCGATCGAATTATTTACACAAGCAGTTTATTGGATGTAACACCCGAGCCAACTATCTGCACACTTTCCCCTTTCCATCCCCTTCCCGTCCCTTCCCTTCCTTTTTTCTTCTCATCCCTATGAGTGAATTTTAGATTATTTCGAGAAAAAAAAGTCTCGTACCACCGTTTTTTTCCCCCCTCCCCTCTCTCACCCTTTTGTTTTCCAATCGAGTGGAATAAAATATGTTGAGATAAATTGAATGGACATTTCAATTTGTAAAATATGTCCTGTAGTATTATATTTTTTAATATCGGAATAAAGAATATTTGTGTTGTAAACGTTGTTGCACGCACGTGAGAATGTGAGTGGGTGAGTGAGTGAATGGGGAGGAAGGGGCTTGGGTTGAAATATCCTGGACTTTTTTATCTTTTTTTTTTTTTATTACCGAAGAAGAATCTCGTTTCTTGTATTATACGTGTATACACATATGTGTGTGTGTGTATGAGAGAAAGATAGGATATTGAAAGAATGTCTTTCCATTCTATGACATCGGATAATGTGATAGAAACATCCGTTGAGACGTTCATTCTCGTGTTTCTTTTTCATCCCTGTTGTTTTTCTCGATGGTGGTCCCCCTGTACACTGCATACGATCGTCGTACCTTTCTCCAATATCACCACATTATATCAGATACTTTAGATTTTTCGACGCTATGCAGATGGGATATAGTTTGTTGTAGTTCGATCTCGTCGTCATTTTAAATGACAGCATTCTGTAGTTGTCGTTCGTTCGTTCGTTCTCTTTATTTTCTTTTTCATTTTCTTCTTCTTCTTCTTCTTCTTCTTCTTCTTATATTGAATAAGAATATATAATAACTTGGGAAAACTCATGGGATTTTTTTGTGAATAATAAAACGAAGATATTACTCGATTGATACGTTTCAATTTGATATCTAATGTTTCGAAGATTATATAAATAAAAAAATTAATTTAAACGCACCAAATATATATATATA
>NW_014569836.1:124850-127686 GCF_001313835.1 Polistes canadensis
TCTCTCTCTCTCTCTCTCTCTCTCTCTCTCTCTCTCTCTCTCTCTCTCTCTCTCTCTCTCTCCCTCGTTACGTTTATTAAACGAAAAATATTTTTCGCGTCGTGATAATATGCATTTTATACGGTCGAAAGAATAAATGAATGAAAGTTTAAACTAAAAAAGATATAAAAAAAAAAGAAAGAAAAAAAATAAAACCGCCCCTAGATTGAAAAGTGTAATAATTTTTCTCCTCTTCTTTCTTTTTTTGTTTTTTTTTTTGTCCTTTTGTTCAATTTATTAATAACGTGTTCAACACTGTACGCCATTATAATGGCTTTCTTCGCGAATATTATCTTATTGAACGGTATTATGCCATTACAGTGGCTTAAACTGTCCTTCTCAAATATTGCTTTTCCGTTCACTTTTTCTTTTTCTTTTTTGTTGTTGTAATTATCATTGTTAATAATTATTCTTAGCGCGTTAATTACGCTTAAAACATTTATCAACAAAATAAACAATATTATCTTTTGTTACAATTCAAGTGAGATAATTAAAAACAATTTTTATTGTAATATATATATATATTTCTCGAAAAGTTTCGTTATTAAAAAACAAAAAAGAAAAAAAAACCCTATGTAACTGAAATCGTTTAAAACGTTGCACGAACTTGATTCTCCTGCAACGGAGACAAATACTTAGGAAGAAGGAAGAAGAAGAAAAAAAAAACAACCAAGTAAAGATAAAGCGAGGGAAAAGTAAAACGTATAAGGAAAAAAAAAAAGTCGTCAGGGTGGGGTGGGGTGGGAGTTGGAGTTAGGGTTGGGGAAAAAGCGAGAAGATTTCGTTACGCAACGCAAGAGACAAATGGATCTCGTGCCCGTGAAAAGGTACGAGCTAAAAATGCCCAGGGTTCTGAGGGATGATGATGCGCAGCTGCAAGATATCTCGGTTTACTACTACTACTACTACTATTACTACTACTAACACCATTACGATGTTAACGTAAAGAGGTATAGAAGGAAACGTGAAGAAGAGGAGAATGAGAAAGATGAGAAGAAGGAGGAGGAGGAGGATGAGGATGAGGATGAGGAGGTGAAGTAAGAGGAGGTGGAGGTTGGAGGTTGGAGGTGGAAGTGAAGGAGTAAAAGATTCACCAGCTTCGAACTTGTAGTACCGCTTTCTGAACTAGGAACGTGTAATGTAGGTGGTAAATACCTCGGAGATTGATGCGTCCGTTGCATCTCTCATGAAAACAGAAAAAGAGAAAATGGATGCATGGATAGATGGATGGATGGATGGATGGTTGGTTGTATATAAGGAGTTGGATATTACATATGTTTAAAACATATGTATCACTTGAATCGAATAAAATAATATANTTGTATATAAGGAGTTGGATATTACATATGTTTAAAACATATGTATCACTTGAATCAAATAAAATAATATAACTAGTTCCTTTGAAATAATCGGAAATGGGTGGGTGATCATGTTTTCTATTTAAAACATTTACTCGGTTTTTTAATGAAAAGAAATAAAATAGATGGATAGATGATTGGTTGTTTGGTTGGTTGTATACAAGGAGTTGGATATTACATATGTTTAAAATGGGTGATTATGTTTTCTTTTTAAAATATTTACTCGGTTGTTTAATGAAAAGAGATAATTAATAGATGATTGGTTGGTTGGTTAGTTGTATATAATAAATTAGTATAGATAAATTATTGGTGATAATGTTAATAAATTATAATTGTTAAAAAGTCAATTTGTATATTTAATTAATTTGATTTGTCATTCAATTAGGATTTTTATTATAATACTATTGTACAACATTGTACCGTTTTATTAGTTTTTTACTTTCACATTATATCCTATATAGAATGTTTCTTAGTTTTATTTTATTTTATTTTAATTTTAATTTTAATTTTATTCACCAGTAATAATATATTCTCTCTCTCTCTCTCTCTGGGTTATATTATAATCTAGGAAAGTTATATGGAAAAAGTTTTTTCATCGCGTGATCGAACCGAATATAAACGACCAAGCAATTTACAGGTTGTAATACTATTATTCAGTATAGAGGAAAAAATGTAACTATGATTTTTTTAATTTTGACAGACAATTATTACTATTACTATTACTTTTACTACGATACAAAAACATATGATCTTTCAATGAATCTCGGTTAGGAGATCAGAAGTATCGTTTTCAGCCTACCGCAAATCGAAATTGCAACCCTCATAGTTGATTAATATTAATTCTGAACGAATGGGCAGGTGGCACGCGATAGTTCTCACAAATCGCGTGTACGAATTGAGATCTTCTGAATAACTTGGCGAATAAAAACGGAAGAATATGATAAGGAAGTAAGAATGGTGGTGTTGTTTATCGTTCAACAAACTCTTCTATTGTCTATTAATTTATCAATGATAGTTAAACCCAAAAAAGAAACAATATACGATAGAGAAGCTTCGTATAAATAAATTATTTTTAAATTAAATATATTAAATTCAAATTCCATATATATCACGTTGAATACAATTTTATCTTTTCGCAAAATTGTATTTCAAAGAAATAAATAAATGAATATAAAGAAGGAAAGAAATGTTTTTTTATTTTTTTTTTTTTTTTTACGTCAGTTACGTGTCAATTAAAAGCTTTTCGTTTACATTTATAAAAGAATAAATCAATATTCTTTTCGAAAAAAAAAAAAAAAAAAAAAAAAAAAAAAAAAAAAAAAAAAAAAAAAAAAAAAAAAAAAAGAGTAAAACGTGAAAAGAAATTTGAAGTTTGTAAAAGGTATAGGGAGTATACGCATTAGTACTAATCTTACCGGAGAAGAACATTGAGCCCGGAT
>NW_014569836.1:128391-133124 GCF_001313835.1 Polistes canadensis
ATACGCATTATTTTTCTCTTTTTTTCTTTCTTTAATTGTTTACTTATAATTGTTAATTTTAATATTATTAAAAGTAAGTATTAATATATAATTAATATATATAATATATATAATAATATATTATAGTCATTTATTATCGAATTAGATTTTGAAAATGTGTTTCGTTGAACTTTTGTCTTTTTCTTTAAATTTCAAATCGACTAATATCGTATTTGTATTACCAAAAGAGAAATTCGTTGGCAGATTGGTTACACACCAAAAGAATATTCGATATTAATACGTATATAAAATGGTATCTTACATTTAATCAAACAATTTCATCTAAGTTTTTCTTTTCGTTTGAAAATCGATCGATCACTTTATCTCCCTTTTTCATCCTCTCGTATACATACATACATATTCGTCCGCATTTAGCTTAGTTGCTTGGTTGGTTGGTTGCTTGCTTACTTGCAGCACGTGCATATAAATGCGCTCGACAGATTTGTGGGGTTAGCTGAATCAGGTGTACTTTTTCGGGATCCAATTTTCTGCTACACCGTTTTCGTTAGCCGAATTCTTTTTTCCTTTCTTTTTTAAATGCACTTCAACCGGAAGCGCATTAAATTTGTTCTTGCAAAGGCACGCATAGAAAAATAAAAAGAAATAAATCTAAGAAGATGGATGAATAATTTTGCAAAGAAAAAAAATATATATATTTTCAATCAATAAATAATGATTATATAACGAAAATCAAACGGGGGAAGGGGGGGTGTGGAAATATGACCAATGGATTTTCATTAATAACAAAAATTTTTAAACTAGGAAAATTGAAATACAAATTATTGATTTTTGCAATTTGAAATTATTAGAAACAAAACATAACGTGGCAAACTTTCGATAAGAATATACCCATGAGAGAAATCCTAAAAGTCATTTCTAAGGACCAATAGGATTTAATCCATTAGCGTGTCCATTAGAAAATTGGTGTTCTACCAACTAACGTTAACGTTTCTGAGAATATTTGGCTCGATGTTAGAACTATATTAACAAGTTGTCGAATGATATATATATATATATACTCTGATAACGACAAGTTTCTATACGTAACGATTAGTATATAATATCAAATTGTGTACCAAGGTGTGTTTAGAACATATAGAATTTCCTAAAGACTATTAACTTGGTCGACACCGGTGAAGGAAGAAATTGGGTAAACTGGGAAACTGGGAAAGTAGGTTGAGATATACTTATACTTCTTCATCGATCGGCACGCAAACTCCTCAAATACGAAAGTCTTTGATTGCTGTTGGTCACTTGTTGTGTTACTTATTTTTATCTAATAAAATAACATAACAACTATGCTTAAAAAGAAAAAGAAGAAGAAGAAGAAGATGATGATAATGATAATGATGATGATGATTCTGAGTTGAACTGAATGAGTTGAACTCAGTTGAGCTGTACTGTGCTGAATTCAGTTGAGTTCAGTTGAGTTGAGTTAAATTGAGTTGAGCTGCTAACTAAAGGGAATGAAAAGTTTGAAGAAAACTCTTAGCAGTCAAAGTTTTTAGATTACCCCCGAAACGAAACGAAACGAAATGAGATGAACCGGAACGATTCTGGCTAACCGAAAATACGAATGAATATTCGTTTTAACGATTCCTCGGATAGAACTTCATGGAATTTCATTTTTTACCTTTAAGTTTGTTATATTAAAATGATATTCGATCGATTGATCGAATTCTCTCTCTTTGTCTCTCTCTCTCTCTTTTTGTTTCTTTTCATTTTTTTTTTTTTTTTTTTTTTTTTTTTTTTTTTTTTTTTTTAGTTTCTGTTGTTTCTAAAGGATTAATAACTGCCAACGGTGATATTCGAATAATTCACCTTGTAGATTTATATTTCCATTTTGGTCCATTCCCCAATATAGGTCGTCGTTTCTCACCATCCCGATGGTTTAACAACCCACCGAATACCATCACGTATTTTTCTTTCTCCCATCCAATTATTAATCGTTTTCCAACACTAGTTTTTATTTAACGTGACATAACAACAACAACAAAAATAATAATAATAAATAAATAAAAGATTTTCACGAGTTTGAGAATAATTTCGGTCACTCTTGATTTTTGTGTTGTATTTATTATTTATTCAAATTATTGAATTGTTAATAATCAGAGTCACGCGTACGAGATCATTCTAAAATAATAAAAAAAACAGACAAAGAAGTGTTGAATTTATTTACGTGCTATGGTCGCCTAACTGGAAGTTAGGTGAGTATTAGAATCTTTCACAAAAGAAAGAAGGAAAAGTACGTGTTGGCTGGTACACACAACGCGTAACGTTGAATGTGTTTGGTTGTATGTTTTAGCTAGGACCAGATGAGAATTCTTGCGAATAGAGGGTGAGAGAGAGAATGAGAGAATGAGGGAGAGAAAGAGAGAGAGAGAGAGAGAGAGAGAGAGAGAGAGAGAGAGAGAGAGAGAAGTCCCGTTTGGACCAGCTTGAAAGTAAACACGCTGGAAGATCTTCTACGATACTCTTGGTCACGTGCTGTGAACATGTTTAGCTCACGAGAAACTAGACTCCCCTCCTACCTCACTCTAAACAACCCCCATACTCCCCATTCCCACCTTCACCCTCATTCCTTTCTCTTTCTCTTCCTTTATTCCGTAAGGGTGACACGAAACTTGGCTGTTTCTATACACTAATCTCCTCGGTAGATATCGATAAATGTTTCCTACGTGCATGGAAAAAGGTCGATCAAATGGGTCCTGATAATAATTTGGTCCCCATACTAATTTTTCCAATATACAAAAATGTATATTGGATTATCGGTATATTATCATACGTTGTATCTATTCAAAATTTATCCTGTTCTCGCGAAATGTTTTAATCAAGTTCAGATTTTTCAGACGAATGATTTCCAGAGGATATTAAAATATGTTGGGGATCATTTTTTGGATACGAGTTATTTTGTTTGTTGTTTTTTTGTTCATGCTAAAGTAAAATATTCTAATTTTCAATAATATAATAAATAATGTTATACGCGAACATACGAATAAAAATGATAAAGTTTTGTCTAACAAGAATATTATTAACCCTAGAACTACTAACTGGTGTAGATAATATTTAGGTAAACTTAAATTAAATGAAGATTCGATCGCGTTTTTCAGTACTTTAATTTATTTCACCGATTAAACTTTAATAAAATTGAATTTGTTCTTCGTCATTCTCTTTGGTATGAAAAAAAAAAAACTAAAAAAATGCATATACTTAAAAGTCTGATTATTGTTATCAGAACAGTTTTTAGGACTAGAAAACCTTGGGGTAAAAAAATAAGTTTGTAGTTCTAGGGTTAACCGTATAGCTGATATATTATTGGTAATGTTAAATAAAGTTTTGATAGTTTTTTCGAATAGAATTTTTCTTTGGTGGGCGGGGGATTGGGGTGGTGAGGGTTGGGATAAAAAAAAACTGTTGGAAGACCTAAAGGTTTCGCATGAAAGGGCCACACTAGCAATTTTACCGATTTCTTGATTCGTTCGGTAGCAAGGATGGGATAAGTCGAGAAACCACAGAGGTTTTCTCTCACCACAGTGTAAAGTTTCTTTTGATGCTTTTGTTACCTTCGACGACCCCTCCCCCTTCCCTTATACCTTACTCACACGTTTCTATACCAGTTCCTATTTGCTATTGCTTCACACGTTTTCCTTCCTTCCTACCTTCCTTCCTTTATTTTTCTGTTAAAAACTTAATCCGACTCTTTGATAAATGTAATTTCATTTGTATTCGTCAAAATGTGCAAGTAAATTGTTTAACATTTAAACGTAATCAAATATCGCAATAGCCGTAAATGTTAAAATTTGTTAAACGTTATTATTATAAAAATTGTGATGGTGTTTTGAGTAAACAAAAAATAAAAAAGAAATAAATAAATAATAGTAATATCTCGCAGAGTTGTTATTGGCATGAAATCGCGTTTGGAAATTAGTGTTGTATTAATAATGAGCGACACATACCTAATGACGTATCAGAGATGCATACGCGAATCATACGTTGGGCTCTGTCAGCGGAATATTAATGCGCTTATCGACGATCCAAACCCATAGATAATAGCACACACCATCGTTCTAGCCCGTATTATTACATAGGGCAAAAGGTAAATTGAGCATACGAGCGTTATACGCAATACAATAATTCACGTTTCTGTGGTTGAGATTACAGAACGATCGTTTTGATTTGCGAGACAACTGTTACCAGATTTTCAACACGTATCATCATACTAAGGTATCTTATGTTAATTCTTATAAATATTGATTAATACAGAAGATAACGTATAAAAATCAATCATGAGATTATGATGATGATGATGATGTTGATGATAGTTTTCTTAAATTCTAAAATATTACACAACATATTTTTTTCGACATTTAACGAAACTAACAAACGCTTATTTATTATCGACACGTGTCGTGTTTTGTTGATCGGTCGACCCTTTTCCGTTGCTGGCACCACCGAATTATCCGAAAATTAATCGAGTATTGGGTTTGCGGTGAGAGAACTAAGAAGAGAACTACGGAAGCTCTAGCATAAGGGTGAGGTGGGTCTGTTTGAGAGTTGGTAACAGTGATTGCCATGACAGCCAGAAGATATAGTCCTTGTCTTCTTCCTACTCCCTGAATTCTGGAACTATATACATAGGTATAAAATATATTACGTTTTAGTATATATATATATAAAATAAATAAAAACTAGTA
>NW_014569836.1:133195-152672 GCF_001313835.1 Polistes canadensis
CCCCAGAATTTTTATCTTCTTCATCTCGAGTTATACCAATCCTTGAAATCTTTTTCGATCCCAAAATTCCCTCGCGACCTTTCGATTTACTATAACTCGGGATGACGTGAGAATTTTTATTAAAAAAACCCCAAACGATATATATTATTTGGAAACGTATTAAAAGTCATGAAGAAAAATAGTTCTAGAAATTTTGCATCTGATACCATCCACTGTAGTCCCAAAATAATCGGATTTTGATTATACTCGAATAACATATATTCGTCTCGTTTTTAAAAAACTTATTAAAAATCATGAAACAATTGTTATTTATCATTAATATAAAATTGGTATTAAATTAATATGATATTTGTATTTAAAGAGAATCTAATTAACGAAGATGATCATCAAGTATTGTGAATGATTCATAGCTTACCAGAGCATGGCTTACGATCTTACCAACTCACCCCCACCCCTCTTACACCCCCTCACGTTACTAGTAATCCCAAGCAAGCATCGTATATGCAGTATGTGCAGCTCAGGAACAGACATGAATATGTATGAGTCGCATAACCGCGAGTCCCTCTCTGATACCTGAGTAAGAGAAAGACGGAGGAAGGGTGAGGGGAAGAGGGGGAAGAGGGAGGAATTAGAGGGAAACAGAGAAAGGGAATTGCATGTGATTCTCCTTCCAAGGTATGCCTCAGGATCAAACGTCTAAATCATGGACATCGGTTCGGAATTGATCAGTTGTTGTTGCTAACTCGAGATAGATACAGGAAGCTAGGTAACTATACACTTGGCCCTTCCAAAGATAAGCCCCCTCGACAACTCCCTTCATCCCTTCCTTCATCCCTTTCGAACCATTACTGGCCATTCGGTTGATATATTTATCGTTCCAAGTACACTTCGATCGAGATATACGATTTGTATCCTCGAGTGTCTCCCAACTTTCGACAATTTACCCTGGACCCTTTCTGTCTCTCTCTCTCTCTCTCTCTCTCTCTCTTTCTCTTACACTGATAATCCTTTAAAACGTGGAAGGGTATAATATATTGAAGCACGTGGATTAACAATCTGTCAAAACTCGTTCGCATGGTAGGATCTTGCTGTGAATTTCTCAAATAAGAATTTTATCTTGGATTAATTTTGAATTAAAATGTGAAATATTGATCGAATATCTCCTCGAAGGGTTAATGATATTATTATTATTATTATTATTATTACATTGTAAAATATAATATTTGTAGATTAATTTATTGATTACCTTATATTGCGATAAAATAATATATCAAGAGAGGATAGTTGAATATGTTTGAAAGTAAATAATGTCAAATGTTTTTAGCGTAACCACCGTTCGATTTACCTTTACCATTTCCCACCCCCTCCCTCCCCTTCCCTCCCCAATCCCCGTTTCTTATTGAATCGCGTTTCACGTCGAAGTTAAAAACCCGTTGGAAAGCGAAAAGATTTCCGATGGGTCTGAAAAATGATGGAAAAATTCGGTTGTTGGTTGGTAGCAAGTTATAGGTGGTTGCTGTCCACTTTGAAATTGACGTCAGAGCACATTTTGTCGTCGTCGTTTATCGTGTTCCTCACTTGAAACTCGGTCAACAACGAATAGGTACTCATTGAAAGTAGAACTAGTCGGATAGATTTTTCTTTTCTGGTAAAAGCCAATCGACACCAACCTTCTTTTACCTTTTAACAACACACTAATGACGATATTTTCTCTGTGTGTGTGTGTGTGGGGGGGGGGGAAACGTATCGTTTTTATTTTTATCGAAGATTTTTCGAGAGAGAAGTTGGTATATATTTTTTTTTAATAAATTCAGTTTAAAAATTGATTGACTTGTTGTTGTTATCTATGTTTTACAGATAAGCCACTAAAGTTGAGTTTCGTTTTTTTCCCATGACTTATTTGATCGATGACAAATCATTATTTAAATCGAATTCGTTTGCATTAATATATTGTTAATGATATGATCGCGAAAAATTAGAAAATATTTACTTGCCACTATATATTGGCGCTAAGTTTAAGTTTTACATCGTTGACATTATATTACAGTAAGACCATTAAAATTCGTATAGAAAATTATAAAACTATAGATTTGTTAATGTTTCGAAAAGTTTTCTTTTCTGCCTCGTCAAAGATTAACTCGACCATTTGTTGGTGCATTTAAGTTTCGTTCAATGTTCTTTTAATAAGTCTCTTAAAACTGGTTTTTTTGGTTGTAATGGCTAAGCGACAACCCCAGGTGTGTGGTTTGCATTTGGCAAGAATTCAACTCAAAAAGATGGGAATACTTATGTTAGAAAAGGATAGAAACATAAAGAGAGAGAGAGAGAGAGAGAGAGAGAGAGTTAACGTTGTAGTTTTATCACGAATAAAGTACTACTTTTCTATACTCGTTCCAAAGAAAATTACTATCATCTTCGAGTTCTTCTTTATCTCTGATTTTTGTTCCAAATTCTAATCTTTCGTGTTTTTTTTTTTTTTTTGCTTTTTCTATCACGCAGCCCTTCAATTTTTATTTTCTAACGAAAAAAGATTAAGAAAAGATTAAAAAAAAGAAAAGAACTTGCTCAGCTTTCTTTTCTACGTAATCAAGGTTACTTTGTTTCCATAATCATAACGAATAATACGCTAGAAAAGAAGTTGCCTTATTAACTCGGCGTGCATAACAGTTTGCTTTTACGAAGATTCAAACATCGAGAACCAGTCGTTTTCTAGTTTTTTCTTTTTCTTTTTTTTTTTTTTGTTGTTCTTTCCTTTCAACATTTCCTTCCAATTTTCTTTTTATTCGCCATTTTCCAGCAAGCAGTATAGCGTGTCTTCTTTTCTGCTAAAGAGAGAGAGAGAGTGAGAGAGAGAGANTTCCTTTCAACATTTCCTTCCAATTTTCTTTTTATTCGCCATTTTCCAGCAAGCAGTATAGCGTGTCTTCTTTTCTGCTAAAGAGAGAGAGAGAGAGAGAGAGAGAGAGAGAGAGAGAGAGAGAGAGAGAGAGAGAGAGAGAAAGAAAAGAAATGTATGATATTTTTCTCATCCTGATGCTTGTACTTTTTTATTTTTTTATTTTCTGTTCTTTTTCTGAGAATATACAAAAGGAAAACAAGGGGATAATTTTTGTGTTCGTTTAAACAGGTTACCAGTTAGAATTACGTATGTTGTTTAAGATTCTTACACGTATAAAATGCATAGTGGAATGGTCGTGTTTGTGTCAGGAATAGTAGTAGTAGTAGTAGTAGTAGCATGATTCAAACCTCTTGGTTTGTAATTTCACCTCTGGTAGCACCCAATAGTACAACCATGCTTTGCAAGCCGTGATATCTTGTAGTGATTATCGGTACAGAATAGTACTAGTGCACGCTACCATTGCGTATCTAGGAACTATACTTGTTGTGTAGGTTGGTAGGTGGTCAGGGGGGTAGGAGGGAGACTTGTCGTCGTCTCTCTCAACAACAATACAACAACCACCATCAATCCATATGATATCCTAGACGAATGCAGTCGTAAAATTACGCCTAATTTCATTGCAAAACAATACCTTGGATTCCACATTATTAACAGTCATACTTTCTTTATTCGGAAATCAAGTATTATTATATTTAATATATCGTTATTGTTTATAATTATTTTATTATCACTTTTTATATATATATGTTAAGTAAATTTAAATAATAACTTTTCTGTATAATGCGAATACCCATCTTTACTTGTTTTATATAAATTCATGTACAAATAATATTATACTTCGTAAAACTTCGTCGTCAGGATTATTTCTATGGATTATTCCAATTGAATATTGCAAAGTATTTTGTTTTTCTTTTTTTTCCATTATTCGAAATAATTCGTCTAGTCGTTTTCACGAATAAATCATTATAATGTTAGATACGCTTGGTAATTAAATGAATTATTTATTTTCTTTTTTTCTATTTTTCTAAAATACGAAGAGAAACTTTTTAATTTTCTATCGGAACACGTTTATATACCCTCATTTAATTGCAATCAATTTTTCAAATCTTTTCAATTAAACATTACGAGTTCCTTCTCCGCCAAAAAAAGTAAATTATTATGCATCCGCGCGCATATAAATTCCTTGAATTATTATTTATCGAATTCGCAGACGAGTTTTTTCGTTATTGCATTGATTGAGACTATTTTTATGTTTATTTTCCTTTTTTTTTGTATTTGTATTTGTCACGTAAACGTTAATCTCGAATAATAAAATCGATGACGATTTCCTTGGTACTTTTTTACGAAACAAAATGTTTAAAAAGGGTTGGTGGGGTTGGTATAGAAAAGATTGTCGTTCATCTGATTAGTCGAACAACAACAAAGTGGTAGAGGAGGAGGAGGAGGAGGAGGAGGAGGAGGATGGAAATCATACATCGGTGCACGATATTGATTCAAGTTGTTAGTTACGAGATCGATCTCTGTTGGACTCTTCTCCCATGATTATTCATGGCTATTCAAGTGCAAATTTCCCGTTCCCCCCCCGTCCCCCCAAACGAGACAAAACCCTGGGCAAATTAGCCAGTTCAGTCAAACTGAGCAGCAATTCATTCGCGACGTTAGATTAATAAAAACGATTTACACGAATATTTTTAGCCTTTTGCTTTGTTTTTGTTACACAGTAGAAAAGAAAAGAATACAAATTATTTCGTGAGGATTTTTTATAAATAAATAAATAAATAAGAAGAAAAACATATATAATATATATCCATGAATAATAAAGATCATATATAAGATTCTAATTATAAGTTGCAATGTCTGATACTAAACTGATTTTTCTACTAGTTTTTATTTATTTTATATATATATATATACTCTTTCCCCTCCCTTACCCATCCCTAGTTTTTTTTATTTGCAACGAGTTCGAAGCAACTTCAACGATGAAGAAAGCCCCTCCCTCCCCTTCAGACTGAATCATCGTATCGAATAATATGAGATCGTATTCCATTCAACTAGCACGTCAACTATTTCTGCCGAAGTCATCATATAATGCAATACCGAAATCAATGGTTTGCAGAAAGAAAAAAAAAAGACATACTACGATCCTCTGTCACTGTCTCTGATTTTCTGTTCCTCTCTCTCTCTCTCTTTCCTTTTCCATCTATCCGTCTCTTTACAGTACCAATTCCTGTAGATTCCTCGTTATATAACACCCTGCGGTGACAACCTGGCATGAATAATCATTAACTCGGTTATCCTGCGGGATATGCGAATTCTGCTTGAGCTGATACAGCGATAAGCATCCAATCGTGTATCCGTGCACGTTTGCTAGTTGGTATTTGCCATTACCTAACATTTGACATGCTAACATTTTCAAGACAATGACAATACATTAATATACTCTGATTCTCTAGGATAATCGGGGAAGGGTTAGGAAGGGGGGTGTGTTTAGGGGAGGTTTAAAGGTAAAGGTGCGAGTGAGAGTGTTGCGAATTAGGTCTATCGATTCGAAATAGTTCAATGAGCAATATGAAGATTCTAATGCGTCATCGAACTGGATTAGATCCCCCATTCACCTCCCCCGCCACCCCAATTGCCGTTACTATTACTGGTAACCATGTTAAACTTCGCTAGAACTGGAATCTGACGAAAATAATTTTCGAAATAGGAACCGAACCGAACTGAACCAACTCCCATCTTCCCAATAGTTGCATCTAAGGGAAGTAAGAAATGTATGGTGTATGCACTTACACTTATACTATTATATGGACTACGTAACTCTCTTCCTCCTCTCCCCCCTGTCCCCGCTGAAGGTGGAGAAGCCGTGGGAGGTGAAGAGAAAATGCAATCACGAATCACGATGGTGGTTGGGTGCTTATTCGAGTAAGTCGAGCGTTAACTCAGGAAATTAAATGGGGTTTAGTAGTCGTCGGTGAAGTGCAACACTAAACGCGGGCAAGTAGGCGGGGGCGGGGGGTGGTCGGTCCCACGTTTGCTACGTTTGCTATGCTGTGCTATGCTTTGCTATGCTTTGCTTTGCTTGCTTTGCTTGCTTGCTATGCTTGCTTGCTACCACGTTCGCTAGATCGTCGTTGTTCAAGACTCCTCTGTCATCTTGTAACTCGTCTTTCTCGTACCCCCATCACCCCACCCCACCCACCACCCTCCTTCTCTCTCTGTCTCTCTGTTTGCATGACCCAATAAGAAGACACCGTCTGAATGAATTATATGAAGTCGCTTATCCTTTAAACTTCAATCCGAATTATCCCCAACAAATTGATTTCATTGATTTTCTTTTTTTTTTTGTTTTTCTTATATTTTAATTGGGCTGATACTTTTCGGAGGATACTATCCAAAGGATTAGATTCATAATTATCAGCTTGGATTTATTTCTTTGTCCTTGTTGTTGTTGTTGTTGTTTGTAATTGTTGAAATTTGTTATATTTCGTTTAAATAATTGTCTTAGAATTTGTATTAATTTTGAGACCTGATTCTTTAAACGTACGATACAACAGAAACGCAATACTGTATTTTTTTTTGTTTTTTTTTTAGAAATAAGTTAAATTCGTACGATTCAACGTAAGATACTGGATTTTAGTAGACTGTAACAGGGGCAGGGGTGTGGGAAGTGAAGGGGGGGGGGAGTTAAAATCGTTGAAATGCCGTATAAATTGAACTTTCAGATCGATCGAAATTCCATGAAACTTTTCGACTCGTTACCGCCGTCTTTTTGCTTTCCTATCCTGTCTTTTCGTAGTTTTGAAATAAGAGAGAATAAGAATAAGAGTAAAAAGAAAAAATAGTGACAGAATCGAAAGGCGATTGTTACACACAATTACGTCGAAATTTCGTTTTCGTATACAAGAGAAACGTTATTTTTGATCAAGACCATAACGTCGAACGACTTTTCTACGTGCTGATGAGATAAATAAATGCTGAAACCCGTTTCTCACGTTTCCTTCCACGATTTTCCATTGAATTTGTTACGTCATAGTTTATTTTTTTTCTTCTCTGAGAGAGGTTTTTTTTTACAAATTACCTAACCTGACTCTTGATAATATTTTTTCTCATTACCTCTCAGACAGGAAATTGGCATATTAAAAACAAACTAAAAAACAAAAAAAAACGTCAGGAAACAGTTTAAGTATTTGGTTTGAGTGCTTGCATACAAGTTGTTGTATGGGTTCTAATGGAGAGACCACCCCGACAACTTATGTAATAGAGTTTAAATAAAAAAAAAAGTCATCGGTGTTTCCAAGGTCTGATAGGAGAGGGAGGAAAAGCTCACTTGTCGGCTTACGAATTTCTCGAATTTTTTTCAGATGACTTTTTCTTTTTAAACGGGCGTCTCTTTCAATTTACTCGCGTTACAAATTTTTCTAATGACTTGATGGGGTTGGTTATCGACTTGCTATGGGAAAAGTTTTATATTTGTTCATGCAAACTATCGGTCTGGTGAAAATTAATTAAAACAATTAAATAACAATTACATATAATAAATAATATATATATATATATATATATATATATGATACACAAATATTTAAAAAAAATATAAATCGATAAGAGATATTTTGCAATGCAATTCAATTATTTTTAAGAACCGTAAACGTAGTAGAAAAATGAACAGTTCGTTTCCTTTTGGATTATTTCGAATGAAAGGGGGTTCCACACGATTAAATGGAAAAGAAAAAGAAAAAATAATAATAACAATAAGATTAAAAAAAAAAGAAAAATATATAATAATGAAGTGTATTCGCGAAAGAACGGCAAAGAAATTCCCGGTAGTCCTGTAAAAGACTACAGAGAAAATGGAATTTCTCCGGTTGGCAGGAAACAAAAAGAAGGAATGAATATACGCTGTTATGTGTATGTGTAGTTACCATGGAAAAAGAAAAGAATGGTAAAGAAAAAAATGATAGCCATCGTTGGAGAAAATTTTCGATTGGCTAATATTCCGAATTCTCAATTATTTCAAATATATTTAACTTTGTATTTAACCCTTTAGTTACTAAACGTCACTATAGTGATACTTCTAACGTTACCAGAAAAAATAAATGAAAATATTTTATATTAATTATACCGGGCCACGTGGACATATAATTAATGCGTTTGTTAATTGCTAATAAAAAAGAAAAACAAATGGAAGGTAAAAAAAATTATTGTAGAAAAAAATAATAATATCACCTGGGGGGGCTTTGAAATTATCTATCTAATTTAACATTAACCAAAAAATGTTCCTAGATAATATAAAAAGAGAGATAGGTCAAAGGGTAATGATAAGGTCTGACCTTCGTTTAGACTAGGCTACCGTTTACGAGCTTAAATGGCTATCAGAATTAAGCACTACTCGAATGTTCCGTGAAATTGAATTAATCAAAAGGTAGCTCGACCCTATTTAACAGAATTCTTGCGTTGTACTACCTTTCGGTTAAATTGAAAATTCCTTTTTGTTATTTTCTCTCTCTCTCTCTCTCTCTCTCTCTCTCTCTCTCTCTCTCTCTCTCTCCCTCTTTTTTTATATATTTCTCTCTCTTTTTGTTTTAATGTTTCCTATTTCTTTTTTCTTTTCTTTTCTTTTGTAGCGTTATTTTCGTTAAACAATTCGAATGCAAATCAAGTAAAAAAAAATACGAATAGCAATGTTTTTTCTCCACCGTGTTTTTTTTTTCAACGTGTTCCGAATGGTTAATCAACGATTCGATTTTTCGATCATTCAACGAATCGTACTTCTATTCACATTTGACTTTCTATCTCTGTTTCTCTCTATCTATCTTTATTTCTTTCTTTCTTTCTTTCTTTCTTTCTTTCTTTCTTTTTATCTATATATATATCTATCCTTCACGTTTTTCTTCTCGATTTCGTTGAATATTCATTCATTAACATCGGAATACTTATTTTCTTCGAATATTTCATCAAAACAAAATCCAGAATTATTCCAATCAGTATATTCCAATGCTACCCTGCAATCTCATTCCTCACCTCGATCGAATCTTTAACAACATTTCTACGAATAATATTATATTATTTATTCCCGAACACCTCGTGCATGTGTCACGTGTATTATTGAAAAAATAAAATATACATATATAAGACTATAACTCTTATCATTTAGTGAAGATAATCAATAAACTAAAATTTGTTTTTCTGAAAACCAAAAAATTCAAATTGCTATTTATTATGTACATTATTTAAT
This sequence comes from Polistes canadensis, assembly GCF_001313835.1. NCBI lineage: Eukaryota > Metazoa > Arthropoda > Insecta > Hymenoptera > Vespidae > Polistes > Polistes canadensis. The sequence continues at coordinate 142,330 of NW_014569836.1, forward strand.
TATATTAATTACTATATCTAAATACCCTTACCTGAAAACCAAAAAAACGACAATTAAAGTTTATTATTTCCACTTACTCTATACAGTTTACTTATTTATACTTATAATAAATATTCTTTATATTACTTCTCACATGTGCTTTATTTTATACTCTCAGCTTATCTTTGTCTATCAGTCGCCACTTATTTCTGCCTTCCGATGTTATCAATCACTCCCTCTAACGAGAACTCCTTGTAGTGCGACAACACACATCAAAGGAATACATTTCCTTTACACATATATACTTTCATTTTATTTTTAATATTCTCTCTCACTTCAATCTCTCTATCTCAACGAATGAATATAATTTGTTATCTAATTATTTGTTATTTACATTTGTAATAGTAGTAGGTGGAAAAGGAGGTGGAGGTTGAGGGGGGGGGGGGAAGGGAACAACAACAAATTGCATCTTCGTCATTTGTCACGTTCCTTCGACAAAACGCACAACAACCATCGGTCAAAGATAAAAGTTTCTCATTAATCGTAACAGGGTGCATGCATACATGCATGCATGTGCATCATGCACCCCAATCGCAAACGAGAAAGTTTTTTAAAAGCTGCTGCGGAATACAAATCGTTCTTACTCGAGCCGCCGGTTCTCTTTCTCTCATTCTCTCTCTCCCCCCCCCCCTTTTTAGCTTTTGCCATAATAGCGATTATTTGTTTCACGTCAGAGAAAGGTTGGTTGTAGTTGTGAAAAGGGATGGATGGTGGGTCAGGGGGGAAGGGGAGGTTTTGAAAAAAATAGAGTGTGCAACGTAAGGTATCCAGCACCTTCTGTGTGTGTGCATAAAACGGGTGAAAAGAAAAATTGGGCAAACTCGGAACGCATTTAAGGGTCTCCTTCCCAGTTGGTAATTAAACGTCTCATCATTTTTTTTACGTACCCTTATTCTTAACCCTCGTACCTTATTTCTATTGGTCGGAGAATAGAGAATTTGAGGATATTTGAAATGAACAAAATAATAATATAACAAAAGTGTAATTAGTAAAATAAATCGCAGGGTGCATCAATCAAATCCAATTGAAAATGGTTGTTTAATATCCAGAAATTAAGGGATTGTAACGTTTCACGTGAACGAGTTTGGGCTTTTGATATGAATAAGTAAAATGTTGTTGAATTAATTATTTGAAAAATTTGACCAAACTTATGGGATATTTAAACAATTGTTGTATGGGAGGGCGGGGGGGGGGGGAAAAAATGAAGATAATAATAATAATAATAATATCAATGTTTTTATAGATGATACATCGAATAATTGGTAATTCGCAAATAAACTCGATGTAGATGTTTTTTTTTTTTCACTTCTTCTTTTTTTTTTTTCTTCTTCTTTTTTACTTTTCATCGTGAATTTGTCTACCACTTACTTTTCCATCCTCTCTCTTTCTCGAGAGGGAGAGAGAGAGAGAGAGAGGTCATCCCTTGGGGAAAAAATGCTTACAAAACACGAAATTATGTTAATCCCATGTTGTCTACTCGAGAACATTGCTAAACAAGTAAGATGAAGAGAGAAAAAGAAAAAGGAAGAGAAAGAGACAGACAGAGAGAGTGGGGTTGGAGGGTTGAAGGAAAGAAAAGGGATTGCTGCTACTGTCGCAATATTCTCACTCGTTGTAAGTTGTCGCGCGTTTTCGTAAAAAAAAAAAAAAAAAAAAAACCGATCTCGTATGCCGACAGTTAGGACTCGGATATAACATAAAAGTATTACAAGAATTGCAGGAAAACGTCCTTGAAGGAAATTTATCGCGGTTGCATTCGCATTTTGATANATATTCTCACTCGTTGTAAGTTGTCGCGCGTTTTTTAAAAAAAAAAAAAAAAAAAAAAAAAGAAAAAAGTTTGACTCGTGGGATAACAGTTAGGACTCGGATATAACATAAAAGTATTACAAGAATTGCAGGAAAACGTCCTTGAAGGAAATTTATCGCGGTTGCATTCGCATTTTGATAGAATTTTTATATATCGGTGTGGTTCGTATTTTAAAATTGAATTATTGCGAGACAACATTTTTCTTTTCTTTCTTTTTTTTCTGCCTGCCTTCTTTTTTTTTTTTTTTTTTTTTTTTTTGTACATTTTTTTAACTAACTATAGGACGTATTTTTTTCTATGCATTAAATGTATTTCATTTTCAAAACCCCGTTTTTTTTTCACGTCATATAGCCCGAAAAGAACATTTTATTATTATTATTATTATTATCATCATCATTATTACATAAATATATATATTTAAAATTGATCTAGTTAAAGGAAACATATCAGTATATAAAATACGTTAGGTATTATATGTGAGTATAAAGCTTTAGAGCATCGGAAACAGGTTCATTAAAGCTTTCCGATAAACGCCAGCCCAAATACGTGTGATACTCGTTTACGAGAGTACACAGAAAAGAGTGGTTAGGGAGGGAGAGGGGTAGGTGGGGGGGTAGTTACAGGTGTGTTTCTCGACTCTACCAGGATCGATACTCACATATGTCTATTTCTCGAACAAGATGCGCGTACCTACACGGCTGTTTACACGCCTCGCACATAAATCTTTCCTTATTTCGTTGCACTTGACGTTACACTCACACATGCACATGCACATGCACATGCATATAACGCATACACGATATACGCGCGTACACTACGTTGAAAACTATACATACGTATATACATGAAAAGGATATAGCTTACAATCGTATACATGCACCCCCTTCCCTCATTCCCCACTTCACCCCTTCCAATGTTTTTACCACCCACCTCCTATCCACCTACCAACTACCCGAAGGAAGATTTATTTCGCTATCGCGAATAGAACAAAAAAATAATGATGAAGAGATGAAACAGGAGAAATGGTAGTGCAAGAAGTTGAAGGAGGATAAAGAAGGGTGGTTGTTAGGGGTGGTTTAAGGGTGGTCGGTAAAAGAGATTCCTCGTTTATCTTTCAAAGTAAAGTTTCGTATTCCGTAAATGAACGGCCGATTTTCATGGTAAAAATAAAACAAGACTTTATTCAACGAGAACCACCCACCCCCCACCCCAAGAAGAGCCCCAAAAAAACTTCTCCCCCTTCCCCCTCCCTGTCTGTCTATCTCTCTGTTTCTCTTTCTTTTTAAAAAAATAGGACGATACTATTCCTATGGGGTTTCAACGAAAGACGATCCCGCAAGTTTTTGTTTGTTTTATATTATATAAATCTTATTTTCATTTTTCTTCTTTTAACGATGGTTAATATTTTTCTTTCTGTTTTTTTTTTTTCCAGGTAAGATGCACTACTATTTTCTTTTTTCTGAATTTTACATCGTTCGATCATGCGAATACCATGAGAATAGAACAACGAAGAGATAAAAGTAGTAAGTTAATCTTTTGGTTTCTTTTTCTCTTCTTTTTTCATTTGAATTATTTTCAAAATGATTATATTATATATCTACAATTAATTATAAAATTATCGTGCATCAGGTTTTAATTGTTGTTGTTGTTGTTGTTGTTGTTAAGATTATATTAATATATTTTTTGTTAATTTTAAAACTACGACTTTTTGTTGGGGGAAAAATTTGTTTCTAAAGATTTCTTATTTGCTCGGAATTCTGAAAAATACCCGAGAGAATCTGTTATGGTTGTATATTATAGTCTAGTTCGAAGTTTTAGTAGTTTTAAAGAAAGAGACAGAGAGAGTAACATTGCAAAAAGAAGAAAAAAACAAAACACTAGAAATTTTTGGTAGAAAACAACGAAACCAAAAAATACCACCAAAAAAATAGTAGTTCTTTCAGTTTGGTTTTATGCGTAGATTTTTTTTTTCTTTTTTTTTTTCTATTTCAAGCATACCTTCAAAGATATTATTATACAATATTGTTTCCTGTAATAGGAGAGTAGTTTTAATAATCGAGAGTAGTATCATCGTTAGAAAACATTATTTCTAAAAAAAATAAATGAAAACCAATGAAACAAAAATTGTTTAACTTTTCATGTCTTCTCATATATATTTTTGTTGTTCATTTTTATTCTTTTTTTTTATTATTATAACTTAAATGTAGAAAAAATGTATATAATAAAAAAAAGTATATATTTTACAATCCAATATAGATAAATAAATAAATAAATAAATAAATAAATAAATAAATGGATAGACAGATATAGAAATGAGAATGAAATAATAGTAGTAATAGTAGTAATAGTAGATAGTAGAATTTTCGTGGGAAGTTTCCGATACCACGTTGTTGCGGCTTCTCAAATGCTTACAAGCATGTTCGAAAACTCTTGCGGAATCGAACCATAAAGAGGACAGACACGCGAATAGTAAGAGAAGTACGGTTACATTGCGAATATATGTGTGTATATATATATGTGTGTGTGTGTACTTGCGCGTAAGCTTCTATTTACACGTAAATACAAACAGACGTTTGATAGTTAGTCTCATATGAACAAAGTTGAAACGGTTTCTCGGTACCTATGACGGGATGATAGATCATGGCTTTTCATTTATGTCTATACACTTATGTACATATCTGTGCAAACTAGAAACATACTGGATACTTCTACGTAACATTGGTATATACGTTTCTCTTCAATTCCCTATTTTAAACCAATAAAAAATGTTCAACTGCAGTAATCAAACAACTAAGTGTCATACAAAAAAAATCCAATATTTCGGCAAATCTATTCAGGTTAACAGAAAAACTTTATTCCGATAGTTATATTATATTTATTAAATATGTGATATCGTGGTATATATAATTTCGTATATAGTAAGCACGCATACAAACACAAATACACTCGTAAGGAAATTGACCGGGGAAGGGTCAAGGTTTAGCTAGCAGTGGTCACCCGGAAAACGGTAAACTCGAGTTTGAGTTTCCCATTCCGTTGGTGTGTGGTCAGTTTAAGAATAATATTTTTCTCTACGAATCATAAAAATATATATATAATTCATTTTTTTTTCTTTTTCAAATATAAATTTTGAATATAAAAGGTATTATAATGGCACGTAACGATTTATAGGAAAAAAATCACTTATGGTGGTATTTAAAATAAATTCGATTTATTGTATATATTTTATAAAAATTGATTTCTCGAAATCAGTAGTTAAGCTAACGTATCAAACAATCGATAGATGATATATCAGTTTACTCAAAGGAATCTAAAAATTTTTAGTAGCGACAAGGATCGTCAGAAAATGATCCGAAAAAAAAGATAAAAAGGGATTTATAGGGAAAGTAGTAAGCAGAGCATAAGCTCGTCTGAGGGGTTACCATCGAGAACTTTCGCAGTCTATCAATCAGCTTACAAAGAAGGAACATATGTATACGTGCGTGGATGTGTATGTATGTGTGTTTAACGTATACATGCATGAGTCTTCTTAGCTCAATTCCATTCACCGGCTTCCTTCCTTGAAGTAGCATCTTACGAAAAGACGGCTTAAGGAATTCAACGAACGAATATCTGTATGCCACCAACATCCTATTCTATAATCGACTAAACTTCAATAAAGAAGTTCAATAAGTCACTGAATAATTTATTAAATCATTAATAATAAAATAAATATAATATATTCGTATTTGTGTCCACCGTCAAGAAAATAATTGCAATTTTTGTTGTTTTCTTAACTAAATTGTACAATTCATTTTTGAACAAACTTATTAAACGCCCCAATTATAGTTGTCTTCGATAGAAATCATAAACCACTACTGTAGAAGTGATTTTTTAAAAAAAGGTCCATTATATTAACTTCCATTTAATTTCGCAATGCCATTTTTTTTTATAGTGGTCTTCTATATAAGTCATAAGTCACTGTAGTGGCTTTCCCCGTGAAAATATCATCATTTATTTTTACATATATTCCATTTAATTTAGTATAAATTATTTTTATATTAATTACATTCTTTAATATTAATTCAAATAAATAAATAAATATATATATATATATATAAGACTATAACTCTTATTATTAAGTGAGGATAACCAATAAACTAAAATTTGTTTTTCTGAAAACCAAAAATTCAAATTGCTATTTATTATATACATACATTATTTAATTATATTAATTACTATATCTAAATGCCCTTACCTGAAAACCAAAAAAACGACAATTAAAGTTTATTATTCCCACTTATACTCTAAACAGTTTACTTATTTATACTTATAATAAATATTCTTTACTCCTTCTCATATGTGCTTTATTTTATATACTCTCAACTTTTCTTTCTCTATCAGTCGCTACTTATTTCTGCCTTCCGATGTTATCAATCAGTCCCTCTAACGAGAACTGCTTGAAGTGCGACAACACACATCAAAAGAATACATATATATATATACATATATATATTTTTTTTTTACATATATATATTATATATATATATATATATATATATATATATATATATATATATATATTTTATGAGAATTAAACTGAGAAGTTAGTAAGTTAATCCCAGTTACTTTGTATCTACCAATGATATGGTGGTACAAGCCATAAACAAATGTAGTTCAGTGTCGTTAGTTTGGTCGTTCAACGATAGCAACCTCGTAGAATAGGTCTGAAAGATACCTGGGAGTAACTGCAAGTATAGTATACGATGATGATAGTGTACTGGTATTAGTGGTAGTTTTACTAGTTAGTATCATCCTAGGAAACATGACTAACACGTATGTGTGACTACAGAGACACGTGAATACAGGTGAATAAGCCCAAGAAGCTCTTATCACCGGACTCTCCTGTACGTTCGAAAGCTTGAAGGGTTGTAATTATAGGGTTGTGTCAGGGAGAAGAGAAAGACAGATAGACAGAGAGAGAAAGAGAATGTGTTCTCTACCGATAACTCGAGTTCTCTCAGTTGCAGGATCACAAAGACGATTATCCTTGTTTTCGTAAGAACAAATCATTCGATGTGTTCCTCTTTTCTAACGTTTCTCCTTTGATCTTATTTCGAAGCTTAACAGAGTTTCGATTAAAAACAGAATTTACTGGGTTGGGGTGGGATGGGGGGGTGTATTGCATCGAGAATAGAAAAGATAATAGTATATAAATTGATAGAATGTGTAGAATTGGATATATTATCTCTCATTTGATCATAATTTCTTAATTATATTTTTTATTCGTAATTAATAACGATCACACAGTGTCAAAGGAAAGATTTTAATAATTAATATATATATTCGTCTGTGTAAACGTTTATTATTATATTTTATTCATTTGGGGTGGGGTGGGATGGGGGGGGCTATTCCATCGAGAATAGAAAAGATAATAGTATATAAATTGATAGAATGTGTAGAATTGGATATATTATCTCTCATTTGATCATAATTTTTTAATTATATTTTTTATTCGTAATTAATAACGATCACACAGTGTCTAGGAAAGATTTTAATAATTAATATATATTCACCAGTGTAAACGTTTATTATTATTATTTTATTCAGTATACGAAACAATTACAGTTCTTTTTTTTTTTGAAAATGATCAATCATTCGATCGTAGATTTTTGTTTTGTTTTATTTTTCTTTTAAATCTTGTATTATTGTATAACAGTAAGTAAAGTATAGTTTAATATTGCCAATGTTATTTTTCTCATTTTACTTTTTCTTTCCTATATTCATTTCTTTTATTTCATTTTTGTTCTCTCTCTCACTCTCTCTCTCTCTTTCTCTTTCTCTTTTTAGCAAGAAATAGGATTAAAATATGGGCGCTTGCGGAAAGATAAGTGCACGGTCTAATTAACGGGGTCAACTGGAGAGGTTTATTTTTCTTTCTCTGCTTGTGAGCCTTCTTCTTTTTCTTCCCTTACCCTTCCCTTCCCCCTTCCCTTTTCCCTTTTCTCTATCTCCGGCTATTGCAATTGCCTTTCTCAGAGCTCTCTTCATTTCAGGATCATATTTCTTTTAAGGACTTCTCCCAGATACTTAACGCGGTCGAATACGAACGAGAAAGAGAGAGAGAGAAAGAGAGAGAGAGAAAGAGAGAGAGAGAGAGAGAGAGAGAGAAAGAGAGAGAGAGAAAGAGAGAGAGAGAAAGAGAGAGAGAGAAAGAGAGAGAGAAAGAGAGAAAGAGATAGATAAAATTCACCAATGAAAGATTTATTTCTCTCTTTTTTTTCTCCTTTTTTTTTCTTTCAATTTTTTCCCCCTCCCCTTTATCCTCTGTCTTGTTCTTGTTCGTCGCGTAGAATCGGCTACCAGCTATCGTAAAATTTCCACTTCACCAATTATCTTTATCTATTAATACAAAGAAAAAAAAAGGGGGGAAAATTGCAAAAAAAAAAAAATATAATATTGGGGATGGATTGTTCAGTAAGTTTCGTATCGATTGATATTTTATACAATTTTGAAAATATATTCATATACAATTATTATTATACTTATGTTAATTTTATTTATTATACGTTGATAAAATTCGTATCAAAATTCGTATTTTGTATTATCATATTTATTTTCAATATTTTCGATAGTTGGTATTTTCATAAAACAAAAAAAAAATGATAAAATATAGGAGACGACAATAGGTTATGATGGAAAATCAATTTCGAGAATAATATTATATTATTATTGTATATATATTTCAAAACTAAATCGAGTCGAATGTATTTACCATAATCAACTATACTTACAATGAGTATGAGATTTACCTGTTATACACACACGATCATTTAATACAGCTGATATTAAACGCGATCGATATTATTATTGAATGTTTGTCATATTAAAAGTATTTAATTAAATATATATAATTATTTTTGTTTTGTTTTGTTTTTGTGTTGTTCTTTCACGAACGATATAATATTTGTCAATTAAATCTCTGCATTCGTCGTGATTGTTTTATCAAAGTATAATTATTATTACAATATCATCGTTCAAAAGTATTGTCATTTATTAATATACAAAACCGGTATCGCGTTAATTGTTATATCCCCCCCCCCCTCCACACACACATTCAATAAGAAATATTAATTTTATATTGACAAGCAAATTAATTCAATATTAATAAAATACAATATGAGAACAAATAAATTGTGTACGATAAAGTGAACATCTTTAAATTCACAGTCACAGTGGCTTAGTCCCTTAAATAAATGAACAAACAAACAAACAAATAAATGAACAAATAATAAAAAAACGAATAGATGATTTTTCCTAGGGTAGATGATTGTTGGTAAAAAAAAAAAATAAATTATAAAGAAAGGAAAAAGGGACGAAAAAACATTTAAGTGAATGAACAAATAATAAAAAAACGAATAGATGATTTTTCCTAGGGTAGATGATTGTTGGTAAAAAAAAAAAAAGAAAATTGTAAGGAAAGGAAAAAGGGACGAAAAAACATTTAGGTGAAATTTCGTCTTTTCTTTCCTGCCAGAACCTCCTCTCACCCACCCCCCACCCACCTATCTTACCCCTTCAACGCTCTTATTCCACCCTTCTATTTCCTTTTACTTTATACGGACAAGTAAATTTCCTGTTACTCTTACGAGGACGTGCAAAAACCCTTTGATAGTTAAGGATGAGAGAAGAAAGGTGAAAAAGAAGAAGAGAAGAGAAGAGTAAAGGGTGGGTGGGTGGGGGGAAGTGCAGCTCGTCGAGGGGGAGTTTCAGCAAAAGCATATCTTAAGTATTCTCCGGCGGCGATGTGCTTCCAACGGAACATCGAACGTTACTCTTCCCTCGTATTTCGAGCTTGCACATGGGGAGGAAGAGAGGGATGATGAGGGAGTGGGTGGGAAGGGGGAGGGAGGGGGGGTTGCTTCGTTGGTTGGTTGCTTCGTTCTAAGCTTCGTGAAATGCACCTGCTATCCTATCTCTTTTTTCTTCCCTTTTTTTTTTTTTTTTTTTTTTCTCTTTCTTTCCTTTTATTCTTTTTTTCTTTTTCTTTTTTTACATTTCTACACACAAGAATAAAGAAGGGTAACGCGTTTTACCAAACTTAACATTTCTATCGATTATCGATTATCGATCCAATAACAATAACAACAGCAACGAAACATCTTTATAGATGAAGTCAAACGATAAGATATTCGCTTTACTTTCTTTCTTCGTTTGATTTTCTTTTTGAGAAAGTCTGAGAGAGAGAGATAGATAGATAGGTAAGTTTGTAGAACGGTTTCGTTTCTTTCAAGTGAAAAAAAGAAGAAAGAAAAATGACGTATACGTTTCTCTCTGTCTGTCTGTCTGTCTGTCCGTCTGTCTGGCTGGCTGGCTGGCTGGCTGGCTGGCTGGCTGGCTGGCTGGCTGGCTGGCTGGCTGGCTGGCTGGCTGGCTGGCTGGCTGGCTGGCTGGCTGGCTGTCTGTCTGTCTGTCTGTCTGTCTGTCTGTCTGTCTGTCTGTCTGTCTGTCTGTC
>NW_014569836.1:153242-155958 GCF_001313835.1 Polistes canadensis
GTGTGTGTGTGTGTGTGTGTGTGTGTGTGTGTGTGTTAGTTTAATAGGTAACAGAACAGTGATAACTTAACGTTAAGTATTTTTAGTTGGGTATATTCGTTAGAGGTACTTCAGGTTTCTCATGTAAAAGGGTTGCTTCGAATTTCTTCCCCTCATCTTCTTCTTCTTCTTCTTCTTGTTCTTCTTCTTCTACATCCTCTTCTGATAACATCTTTCATTTATCAAAGACCACACCGTCGCATAACGAGTACTATACCTTAACACACTACACCACTTACATTTCATATTTTTACCCCCGTGCATTCTCGAAACTCATTTCCGTTTTATTTGAATTGCTTTTATACGTCTCGTGATACAGATTACACAAACTAAAGTATTCTTTAAAAATACTAACTAATTATCTTTCTCGTTTCGAAAAATCAATCGTGTGTTATTTGATTTTTCTTTTTTCTTTTCTTTTAATTTTTAATTTTTAATTGTTAAATGTTGACGCACGCATTGGGGGTAAGGTTCCTTTAGGAAGAAAGAGGTGGGGTGTATAGGATTTTTAATTTTAATAAACAATAATTGGTCTTGAGAATGATCGAGATTGAAATTATATTATATTAAAATTGAAAAAGAAAAAGGTCCGATGCTAATGTTGTTCCACGTTTTCTTTTTTACAGAATTTTTATACAAAATATTATTTCTTTTAGAATTATATTTTACACAATAAAGAAATAATCGAGAAATTTATTGTTAAAGTTACTGTGATAAGAGATGGACTTAAAATAAAAAAAGAAAAAAAAGAAAAGAACTCAGTTATTAGTCGTCTTATAAAAATTTTCAATTCCTAACGCGTACGGTTTTAGGGTTGCAATTGTTCCATCCAACTACAATCAAAAGTTTCTTTTGATCTTTCCGATTATTTATCCTCAATAAATAATATTGTATTTTTGTATTACTATCTCAAATATACGTGAATGGCCAAAACGTTATTCAAACTTGTAAAATTCTTCCTGGTTTTACATAAAGTTCAAAGTTTTTCATTTTAAAAGAGAAAAATCACAAAACTTATGGTTAGTCGAAAACTCCCGTCTGGTAGAAAACGACCCTTTCATAGATCTTACATGATAGAACATCGAATTTTCGGTTGTGTTCAAATACACGTATACAAACTTATGTTTCCTATAACCATTTGAACTTATGTGAAACATCTGTGTTCTTGGATCTGTAATAGGGGGAAATGGTGAACAGGGACGGGGTGGGGATGGGGGTGGATGTACATGTTGTCGAAGAATATGCAGTTTCCAGGGAGAGATATATACACCCGGTATAACTGTCCCTTCATGGATTACATTTCTTCTCTCAACTGTAGTTTTACGTTTTATTACGTTTCATGCATTTATTATCTTTTATCGTTGGTCATCATTTTATCATTGGAAATATTTTAATTGATCGTTCTATAAAAATATTAACATGTAAAACCAAAAATCACACTCATAAACTGTTTAAACTTTTTAATTAGTGCAAAATTTTTCCTATAATTTTAGCATATTTAATACAGTACTCACATTTCTTTTCGGTACTGTAAAAAATCATTATAGTAGCGTATCGGTATAAAAGATATTTTACGTAAAAGACCACTATAATAGTATATCAGTATAAAAGATGATACCCTATATGAAAGCCACACTGTAGTGACGTTTAGTATAATTTAATTTTATCCTATTACTATATAGGAAAAAAATATGGAATCAAATTTATTTTTCAGCTAAATCATATCAATTTCTTTACGTTTTTGTATATTACTCGCATTACATTTAACAATTTTTGTTTTAACCTTTATATTTAATTTTTTATGAATACACGCGTAGAATTCGTGGTAAACGTGGAATGATGGGGGAAACGATAGAATAAAGTTAATTGATCGAGGAGAAGAAAAAATTCGATTTTTATTTCACATATTCACGTCACTTAACTTTTTCTTTTTTTTTTTCTTTCCTTCCCCCTTCTCTTTCTCCTTTTTTTTTTTTTGATATCTACTCTCTTTTCATTAAAACGGAATATCATCGCGTGATAGTCCCATAGTGCTTTAGCAACGCACAGGGCCGTACTTTTCATGCCGCGATAAATTTCTTTACGAGTCTCACTGGTGGTCGTAGAAGTCTCTCGCCATTAACTTCATCCCCCTCGTCAATGTTCGATTACGCCGACATTCCGCAGTTGGATGAAAATCCCGCTAGAACCCGTTATGCAGAAAAAGGAATGGCGGAGGGAGAGAGAGGTAAAAAAAGGGGAGAGATTAAGGGAGAATACTTTTAACATTTCTCATACCAATCTATCTATACGTTTATCTCGTCGTGTCATCTTCACTGAAATTAAACGGAATTTCTTCTCGTTTCTAACACCCCCATATACCCCAATATTTTTTTTTTATACTTATAGCAAACGAATTTTCATGATTTTTATATTAAATTAAAGTACACTCTTTTGTCTATACGTAGAATACAATATAGAATTATAAATTTAGCATGTAATCTTCATAAAATGTTAAAAAAAGTATTGCTGTAAATTGTGCATCTTTACAATTTTTTTTAAAAGTTTCGGTAAATATTTTTTATACTTATAGCAAGCGAATATTAATGATTTTTATATTAAATTAAAGTGCACTCTTTTGTCTACGCGCAGAATATCTTTTCGAGTTATAAATCGATTTGCAAAGGTTTAGAAAATA
>NW_014569836.1:156098-160974 GCF_001313835.1 Polistes canadensis
AAAGGTTTAGAAAATATCAGAGAATGCAATGCTGTAAATGTTTCCTACTTTGCCATTTCTTTGTAAAGTTTCGGCAAATATTTTTTATACTTTTAGCAAATAGATTTTAATGATTTTTATATTAAATTAAAGTACACTCTTTTCTCTACGCGTAGAGTATAACTTTGTTTTATAAATCGTTTCGCAAAGGTTCATAAAATGGCAAAGAAAAATTGGCGGAGTAGGCATTGTTCACATTGCCTAAGGCCAGGCATTGTTAACATTGCTGGGGGTAGTTTGGAACCTAGGCCGGTAATGTTAACAATGCCTGGCCATCAGGCATTGTTCACATTGCCTGATCCGCAAACTTTTCTTTGCCATTTTATAAACGTTTGCGAATCGATTTATAACACAAAGTTATACTCTACGCGTAGAGAAAAGAGTGCACTTTAATTTAATATAAAAATCATTAAAATCTATTTGCTAAAAGTATAAAAAATATTTRCCGAAACTTTTCAAAGAAATGGCAAAGTAGGAAAAAATTGCAGCATCGCATTCTTTGCCATTTTATGAACCATTTCAGATTGATTTATTACTCGATATGGTATTCTACGCGTAGAAAAAATAGTGTACTTTAATTTAATATAAAAATCATTAAAATCCATTTGCTAAAAGTATAAAAAATATTTACTTGAACTTTTCAAAAAAATTGCAAAGATGGACAATTTAAAGCATTGCATTCTCTCCATTTTCTAAACCTTTGCAAATCGATTTATAACTCGAAAAGGTACTCTACATGTAGACAAAAGAATGCACTTTAATTTAATATAAGTTTCATTAAAATCTATTCACTTTTAGTTTAAAAAATATTTAGCAAAACTTTTCAAAGAAATTGCAAAGATGCACAATTTACAGTATTGCATTCTCTGACATTTCCTCAACTTTAAATGCTAAATTTATAACTCCATATGGTATTCTACGCGTAGACAAAAGAGTGTACTTTAATTTAATATAAGTTTCATTAAAATCTATTAACTTTTAGTTTAAAAAATATTTACGAAAACTTTTCAAAAAAATTGCAAAAGATGCACAATTTACAGCATTGCATTCTCTGACATTTTCTAAACATTTGCAAATAGATTTATAACTCGAAAAGGTATTCTACGCTTAGAAAAGAAGAGTGTAATTTATTTTAATATAAAAATCATGAAAATCCGCTTGCTATAAGTATAAAAAATATTTACGCGAACTATTCAGAAAAACGACATATCTTCGTAATTCATCGTTGAAATAAAACATTGTCCTCTATCAAATTACATGCTGTTAATTTCATATCGCTGTGCGCGCGCATCGTAAATACCGAGGCTAACTTCATCCTGTTAACTTTGTATCGCTGTGCGCATGCGCATCGTAAAAATTCACTCTAATCATTGTTTCCAAAAACGCGCTAAAAGAAATATAACTTCAATAAAATATTTGATATCATTTATATTCGTCAAAATGAAAACTTAAATTATACGTACGTTTTACCATGTAGAAAAAAAAGATAATTATTTTTTCTACGTATTATATACTTAAAAGAAAAAACAACATTGACAATGTTTTATACATTATTTCAAAAAAAAACTTACTTCTTTCGTTAGTTCGTTTATAAAGAATTCGATGAAGAAATAAATCTAACAAAAGGAGAGAAAAAAAAAGACAAAAGAAACAAGAATGTAGACACGTGTTAGATCTACATTATTCGAAATTTAATGAACGCATCTAACGACAAATTTCTTCCATTTTCTTTTCTTTTCTTTTCTTTTCTCGCGAAGGAACGAGGTCGAGAGATGGTGGCGGAGGGAGGGGAGGAAGGGTGTTGCTTGGGTGAGTGTAAATGGGAATGGGGGATAGTGGATAGGGGTTGGTAGGTAGATAGAGGTGTGTGTGTGTGTGTGTTAGTGGTGGCACGAAATGCTTCGAGTATTTCTTTGGGACACGCGGTTGAGACACGCCTACCGATTCATTCTACAGTCGAGCACGATTTCTAAGCTCGTTGAACAATGCAAGGAAGCTGTTCGTGGACCCACCCGACCCTCTTAGTATCCCTCCCCCTCCTCCTCCTCTTCTTTCTTTCTTTCTTTTTTTTTCTTTCTTTTTATTTTCATCCTTTCCTCTTTCACCCTGCTTTTCCATGCATGAGGATGATTCCCCGGGACACCCACACACCCCCATCCACACCTAAACACACACATCAACACCAATACCAATACCAACGTTGCTTAACGTCGTCACTCTATTTCTTTCTTTCATTCTTTCTATCATTCTATTTTTTTCCCCCCTTTTCCATCGGTTATCTCATTCTCATTTGAATTTCTAAATTTTAATCCCGCCCACCATCGTTCGCTTCTTCCCACCCCTCCCTCGCGTTCTTCTTTTTTCTTTATTTTCTGTTCCTCCCCTTTTATCCTATTTCAAACACCTCAACGTCGTTCAAAGTGAAAACCATTTCCCGGCTTGCGTTTTACACCTTTGCCTGTGTGGTCATTTTATAGGCCAGTCAATAAGAACTGAACAAGTAAATCTTTTGGATTAACAAATACTTTTTTTTTATATAATAATCAATTCGACGAGGCTGAATCGAACGATGTTAATTTTTTTTTGGCAATCGGATGACGCGATTCCGAAAAAAAGGGTTAAAAATCTAGCATTTTCTGACCCGCTAGGGAATGTTAGCTTTCCCTGAAACGCCAGAGATTGTTAGCTTAATTTTAATTATTAAATATGATTTATATATTAAATCGCTTATATATTAATATATAATAAAATATTATATATTAAATCGCTTATATATTTATATATAATAAAATATTATATATTAAATATGATTTAGTAAAATCAATGAATAAAAACAAAACGGATTAACAATAAAGTATTCCGTTTTTATTTAAACACTTCAGCTAAAAAGTATTCAACACTCGAAGAACTAATATTAGGAATTTTAATTAATGACAATAATAAATCTCGTAATACATTTTTTTTTAATTTCTCACTGATTATTATATCAAACAGGGAAATCTTGGAATTGTTTTAATTTTTATAAGGAGTTTCACGTGTTCTATTTAAAAAATGAATGAGATTAAATAAATAGAGAGAAATATTGAAAATATTTCATTATAGTATTACCAGGCACACAAATAATCCTGCTTTGCTTGCGGTTGTAAACCTTCGTGCTTTGGTTGGTTGGTTGGTTAGTTGGTTGAAATATTTTTCATTTCTCGAGATCGCATCAAAATATATCCGAGTACATGTATATTTAGGTATTAAAACGGCAACAAACTTTTAACTTTTCCAATGTTTTAAAATGTTTAATTATAAGAAATCTGCCACGTGTTTTTAACATTTATTTTAAATCCCTTGGAAAAAATTGTTTACGTTTCTTTTTTTTTCTTTTTGTTTTATTTTTTTCAACAAAGATAAAATGTACAATTTTTTAATAAACGATTAATCCCACCTTTTCATTGCCACGAGTTAAAATGTTAAAATATGTTTCATTTGTTATACGAAAAATGAAAAAAAAAGAAATAAATACACAAATGTTTTTTAAATATAAATCAAATATTGGATTACGTGTTTCTTAATAATATTTTTATATGATGTATTAAAAGAAAAATTATGAAGAGAAAAAGAAAATTATTCGAAGCATCAACCGCGCGCGTAAAGAATAATTTCTTTTGTTGAATTCGTAAAAAAAATATTATATTATTATTATACAAAACCAGCGATATAAAAACAAAAGATAACTAAATAAAATTATTCGAAAAACGTGAAACAATATGATACACGATAAATTTTACTTAAAACGAATTAAAAGAAAAGAAAAGAAAAAGAGATAAAAAAGAAAAAAAAAAAGAAAAAAAGAAAATATAAAATAAAATAAACGATTCGCTCGAATAAACTTATTTGAAATTCGAATTAATATTCGTATTAATGAAAACAAAAAAAAAACAAAAAGAAAAGAGACAATTAAATTTCGAATAAAATGTCGATATGAATAATTCGTACCATCGTATTTTTTTGTTTCTTTTTTTTTTGTTTCTTGACTCGAATTATATGCGATGAACCAAAAAAGATAAGAGGAAAAATTCACCGCTAAAGATTTCGACATCTCATCCGCATTAACGAAACAATACGTAGGGTTATATGGGGGGGGTCTGGGTGGCAGGGGGGTTAGGGTCGTAGGGGTACCCTCGACGACTATCGATCCTCTTTCACCCCTTGAGAGGATCATGTATAAACGAGAGAGAAAGAGATGGATGGATAGATAGAGGATAGTATTATAGTTCCTCGTGAACACGCACGCACGCACACAAACACAGGCACGTAGGCACGTAGGCACGCGTGCACTTTACAGAGGATTGGTAAACGTGTGTGTATGTATGTATGTGAAATTACAATGGCCGACGTTGGTGGTGCAAAGTACGCAGGGTCGGTCCACCCCCACTCCACCCCCCTGATCAGTGTGTTCATCCCTTCTCTATATCGTTCTCACCATCCGCTTATGTAAATATATACGTGTATGTGTGGGTAGGAAGAACATGGATAACTATGAATATCATCGATAAGGCTGTTAAATGAAATGGTGCACGCGAGATAGTAGCAGCAACCAGTTTTTTATCCAGGCTTTGTTTTTCTTTTCTTTTATTTTCTTATTTTTCTTTTTTTTTTATTTGTACTTTTACTTTTACTTTCTCCTCTCTCTCTCTCTCTCTCTCTCTCTCTCTCTCTCTCTCTCTCTCTCTAATTTGTCGCATTAAATTATTTTCAACGTATCCCTTATTTATCCTATTGCATATGCGAAAAAAGATGAATACGTTTTTTAAGTTAATATATATATATATATATATATTAATTT
>NW_014569836.1:161044-165142 GCF_001313835.1 Polistes canadensis
ATATATATATAAAATGTGTGTGTATATATATTTGATATGTGTATTGGTGTATATATTTGGTTTATATATATATTTATGTGTGATGTGTATGCGTATTTGTGTGAATTGTTTTTTTATTTATTTATTCATTTATTTCTTTTTTTTCTTCTTCTTCTTTTGTTAATTATAAATTATTTTTTTTACTGAAAAATATTTTATATTTATTTAAAATATTCGTACGGGCGCGCGTGGATCGGCGGGTTTCGGTAGGAGAGAGAAATTCTTTTTTTCTTTTTTTTTTTTTTTTTTTTTTTTTTTTTTTGTTAAAATTCCGAACGTAGGAATAATATTAAACTCCTGGATAGTTCGGTATTGGAAAAATGATGAAACTCGTAGGCATTATCGTCGTGGTACGTGAAAGATATTGGAAATTCATCGTAATTGCTTTAAGCGCGCATAGTTTCTATCATACGTACCCCTCCCCTCTCCTCTCTCCCCTTCCTCCACCCTTCCACCCAACCCTAAGTTCACACATCATTTTCTAAATTTTTATTATCAAATTTGATAGAATTTCCTAACAGAATTTAACCTATTATATATTAATAATCTGAGAAATTCGTTGTTTGATTTAATTTATTAACACTTTTTTTTTTAAAAGAACAATATTTCTTCACACTCTACTAAACAATTACTATATCAACATATATATATATATATATATCATATATTACACGATAAATAAATTAATAATCCAAATATATACACTTGCAATCAATCGGTTCGTATTCGAAATAAATTAGTGTTATGAAATTCAAAAAAAAAAAAGAAAACCACAAAAATACATACATATAAATAGTTAAATATTGAAGAGGGGTGAGTAGAGCATAAATCAAAAATGTGAGAAAAATATAAGTAAAGTAATAATAAAATATTGTAAAAAAGAACTTTGTAAGTTATACAATAAAAACCTGATTATATATAATACATACATACATACATACATACATACATACATATATATTTATCTGTTAAAAAAAAATATAGTTATAATCATGAGATAGTATTCAACGTTTAAACCACTCCGTCTATTAAACGTTATCCGCTTAGTCGAATTGCTATACGAACACGAACACCATCACCATCACAATCACAATCACCAACCGATATACCCAATTCGACGTATTTTCGTCGTTATACGTTCAGTCTCATTGGCCAGAAAAGCTTTAAACGTGTGACTAGTAGCTAACAGGAAAAGGGAACAGGAGATATCACATTGGCAACGTTTACCGAACACTCCAAACGAATGTTTTCTCTCCTGTTGACCAGGCTTTTGCAATCGACAGTGACTGCTCAACCGAGGATAGGATAGGCCGAGTTACTACTACGGATTAGATTAATTTTACGTTCACCATCACGAAAAAAAGTATGTGAGAAAAAGAGACAGAGAAAGAGAAAAAGAGAGAGAGAGAGAGAGAGAGATAGGACAAGGGGTTATGTGGGGTGGATTTGTAGGAAAGGGAAAAAGAATAGTAGTTCTGGATTACGTGAAAATTTTAACACGTTTTCAACAGGGGGGGTTGATTTAAACTCCTATGCTTTCCTTCTCGTCCATTTTTATCCCCCATTTTATCGACTTTTCCTCCACCAACACCACCACTATCAGTACCACCACTTTTATACGAAAAATAACGTCTACGAGAAATTTCAATGAATTCGAATATGGTTCGAATGCAAAAAGAAAAAGAAAGAAACTATCTCTCGGATTTTCATCATTTTTCGAACCTAATCTCTCTCTCTCTCTCTCTCTCTCTCTCTTTTTTTTTTCTTTCCCCCACCACTTCCACCACTGTTCTTCTTTTAAATTTCTTCGTTGATTATTATTGGCAAATTTTTGACGTTTTTTTTTTTTTTTTTTATTATTATTATTATTATTATTTTTCAATAAAATCGTTTGGTAAACGTTGGAAATATAACTGACGGAAAGAAATCGGTCCTATCGGATATATGTAAAACTGAAAAATGAAAATCGTGCATTAATTTGTACGAGACACCGATTTGAATTTTAATCGGACATTTTGCGTAGAACGATACTCGATATATTATTATGAATAATATTATAGCGTAACGATATATATGTATGTATGTAAATATATACACGTGTGTCTATGTGTGTGTGTGTATATGTATATATTTCAATTCGTAATAAAATATACCGATGCGAAACCAACGGAAAAATTGGATTTTCTTTTGGCAAGTCGCTTGTAAAAATAAAAATTGTTCTCTCTTTAAGTTTTATCATAATAATTCTTCTCTATCTTTCTCGCACTTTAATATACTTCCCCCCTCCCTCCCGATCCCTAACCAAACTCGAGGAAAGATATCCGCTTTTACGTATTTTAAAAGAAAAAAAAAAGAACTAGCTACGAATGCAGGTGCCCTGCTACCCACTTTGGATCAATTTTATTCCGGATTAGGAACCTTACCCCTTCCCCTTACCCCCATCCCCAATCTCCCTTTTCCTTGTGAATTCCTAATAATATTTCTTTATTAATTAAATAAAACGACGAATAATAAACGCGTTGAATTAATCACCAGCACCACGATACACGATATTATTTACATTATCCTATTAAACCTATACGAATGAAAGAATTAACCCCGTTGGCCTACACGATATCTGCCAATTGTGCGAGCCATAATAAACAAGAGAGTCGTCGCGTCAACTGTTCAGCCCTGTACCCGAACTGGCGCAAAATATATACTTTTAATGACATATTATATTATATATTTCAATGAAACGAAAGATATTGTGAAAAATATAAACAATTATTTAGGTAGAAATAGTAATTTTAAGACGTCTGGGATTTAATCATAATCAATTGATCAGTTGAAAAATAATAATTTATTATTTCAAAGAGTAGATAATGAATCAATAACAATTTGAAACGTGTGAAAGTAACGAAGCTTTACGGGCAACTAAAGTAAAAGATTCATGCAAATGTAAAAACCACAATTACTGATGTTACAATACAAAGGAAAAATATTCGATGTGGAATAAATAACTCCAATCGCTTGTTTTAATAACGCGTTATAAAAATACGCGGCGTCTTATGCATAAATTACTCACCACCACGAGTCGGACTCGTGGTTTTCGCTTATGGCACAAATTCTTTACCACGAGTCGGACTCGTGGTTTTCGCTTATGGCACAAATTCTTTACCACGAGTCAGACTCGTGGTTATAGGCCAAAGGGTTAAATCACATATATCTTCATTCGTAGTTTATCGAATCAGATATATAAGACTATAATCGATTTCATATCGATGCGTAACAAATGTTCTAATTAATAGTACCTTCATTGAATTATTATTAATTTGACGGAAATTCGAAGTAACGTGTTGTACATGCTAGTATGTTAGAAGACTTCTACTACTGTTACTACTATTACCTACTACTACTACTGCTACTAGTATTAGCTCTACTATTCTATTGCTACTACTATTAACCCCTTACGATTGGCTCGAATCGTTCGACGATTCCAATACCTGGTTTATAGACTATCTCTATCTCTATCTTACTCTACATTGAAACGTTCGTACAATTCGACCAGTATTCCGTCAGATAAACTAAACCAGTTAGCCTGTTCTACCATTACCCC
This sequence comes from Polistes canadensis, assembly GCF_001313835.1. NCBI lineage: Eukaryota > Metazoa > Arthropoda > Insecta > Hymenoptera > Vespidae > Polistes > Polistes canadensis. The sequence goes on from NW_014569836.1 coordinate 164,682, forward strand.
TCCCCACCTCCACCTCCATCCACACTCACACCCCCAACCCCCCAACGTCATCGCTAATTTAAACACCGATTCTCTCGCTAGCGTTTCCGAGCGTTATTAATTAGTCACGCAGCGTGAACGCTTCTAGCTTCGTTCCTTCGATTTACTAAGCTTCGAATTTCGTCTACACTATATATCACTATATATATATCTTTCTATGTAATACATATATATATAGTTACTTTTTTAAAAATATTCGGATTAATACGATTTATTTTTCTACGAAGTAATTCAATTTTTATTGGTGTTGTTAAAACCAATCATTCTGTAATTACTTTTATTTTTAAAACAAAATATAATTTATTAATCTCTTAAATACTTTAGATTATATTATAATTACTTTCGGTAATATCATCCTTTTTATATGATAAGCCAATATAATGGTTCTAAAACAAATATATATATATAATCTTTTTTAATTA
>NW_014569836.1:165287-174392 GCF_001313835.1 Polistes canadensis
ATATATATTATAAGTTAACATTGTCCGAATATTCTTTTCGAAGTTTACCGATACGCGTGAATACGTTTTGTTTTTTTTTTGTTCTTGTAAAAATGTATAACGATTTTTCAATTCAATTCGAATTATTTATTGAACATTCGAAAAAATAATTCTCCTAATAGTCCAGTTCCAATTCGTTATTCGATAATTCGCAATCGTGTTCAAGTAGAATCTATCTTGTTCGATCTTTAATTACTTTAGAGTGATTAAATTCTATAGGAATAAAGGAAGAAAAGGACGAAAACTATCCAAGGTACTCTCCTGTCTCTTTTCTCTTTCTCTTTCTCTCTCTCTCTCTCTATATTTTTTTTTTTTCTTCTTTTCTTTCTTTTTATCATCGATTTTCAAGACGAGATTTCATGTTCCGCTTGATACCGAGAAAGAGAGAGAGAGTTGTAAAATTTTCAGTGATCGAGGCCAACGATAGGTCAGACGCGCGAACAGATTCTAAAATTATTTTCAAATGATCATTCGATGTAAAATAAACGTTAATTAATGAAATTTTCATCATTTTATATTATCAAAATTAAAAACCAAATGTTCTCTTCAATTGATTTCGTTATAAACTGCATGATGGATTAATTAGTTTTTTTGTAGAAAATTGATTTCGACAAAAATATTCATTTTGTAAGAAAATAAGCAGGAACTTTTAAAATTAACACCCTAATATAATATATGTTACTTTATGAATATTAACGTGTCTCCGATTATATTTTGTTTCTATTTATCTATCATCTATCTATCTAACTAACTAACTATCTTTTCGTGTTCCTTAAATACGCGTTAAATAATACTTTATCAGGTTATTCGATGAAAAATTCTTCTTCTTCTTCTTCTTCTTCTTCTTCTTCTTCTGCTTCTTCTTCTTCTTCTTCTTCTTCTTCCCTTGCTATGGCGAACACGATGAAAGTCAAATTAGGTAAGAATTATACTACCGTGTCGAGTTATAGGATGAAAAAGGACGAAAAGTAATGTCTGAGAGAGAGAGAGAGAGAGAGAGAGAGAGAGTGTGAGTGTGAGTGTGAGTGTGAGTGTGAGTGAGAAAGGTACTCCGGAGAATAAATCGGGTACTAGGAATTTTCGTATCGCCCATTCCAGGAGCTTAACTCGATTACCGACAACGGTGATTCGTACTCGTTAAGCCCGAGTGAGCTTTCGGTGTCTTCTCCTTCGATGCATCATCCATTCCTCTAGTTCTAGGATACATATATACATATATATGTATATATAACCTCGGGGCTACATGACTGACTTAAAAGGCCAAACGAGAAGAATTTCGACTTTCACAGAAGGTGCTGAAAACTTTTCAAATCCTATCTTTACTACGACAATGCCAAACTACGAATGGAGCTATCAACTTTTCCTTTTTTTTTTTTTTTTTCTATTTTTTTTTTCCTTCTTTTCTTTTTTTTTACTTTTTACTCTTAACTCTTTCATTTTTTTTTCTTGTTCTTTTTCTTTTTACTTCTTACTTTTTCTTTTAGTTGCTACGGGGTTTAAGTGGAAAAGGGCTGACTCTGAAATATAAAAGGATTAAAGAGTTTCACTTGGGAGTAAGTTGTCTCATTAGATCCTTCTTAAGTTTTCTACTACTCGAAGGTTCTATTGTTCGATCCTAGAATGTGATATATCATTCCTTTTAATATTAAATTTGAATATTTCAAATGCTTCGTTATATTATATATTCCCTATAGAATATAGAGAATATATTTTTTGGATTATTATTATTATTATTATTATCATTTTCAATTATACGAGATAATTTTTGTTATTAAGAAAATCAAATTATTAAAGATTGTTAATTATTTTTCGATAGAGAGATATAATTAAGAAGAAATGAACTATACTAAGGGGGAAAGAAAAAAAAGTAATTTTTCAGTATCTTCAAACATATTTCCAATATTCTCATCTATAAAACAAAAAAAGAATAGAAAATATTAATATGAGAAGAAAAAAAGATTACTCTTATAAAATAAAAATACAAATAAACTTTGATATTTTTTAATCAATGAAAAACAAACGAGAAACAATATATGATGATTTTGCAGATTAACAAAATATTATTCGGTCGTATCAAAAAAAAAAGAAAAAAAAATCAACAAATTGTTATTTTAAAAAAACAAAATTACTATCGTATAATAATACAGATATGAATTAAAAAAAAAAAAAAAGAAAAGAAATAATAGAAAGATACAAATGATATAGATAAAGAACGTTTATAGATACGACGAGGTTTTATGTCGAATCATGCACCATTACTCCTCCTTAATATACACCTTAGTTCCTTATTATATTTTTTCTTTCTTTCTTTCTTGGTTTTTTTTTCTTTTTCTTTTCTTTTTTTATTTGGACGTCGTGTCGGAAATTCCGTAGAGTTCATAGCTATCGAGTAAAGGAGAAGAGGAGGAGAGAGAGTCTTATTCGTCTTTACGAGCAACCAGAAAAGAACGAGATAACTAAAAGAGTACTATGAAAGAAGGAAAGAAAGAGAGAAGGGGTGGAGAAGGGGGAAGAAGGAAGGGAGAGCAGTTTCTTTGACTTCAGTAACTCGAGCCATCTTTACTGAAGTGTCCACCAACCAACCAACCCCATCCCCCCTCTCTTTAACTCGTGTGCGAATTCCATCTCCGACTAAGAAATATATAGAACCATTTTTTTCCTCTCTTTCTATCATCCCCTTTCTTCTTTCTCTTTCCTCCTTGTTTTTTTTCTTTTTTCTTTTATCGAACCATCTCTTTTCATCTCATTTAAGTAAGTATTGATCCCCTTCCCTTCCCTCCGACCAACCTTTTTCTTTTTTACCCATAACAAGACAAATTGTTAACATGATACTTTTTTACTTTCATGTCGTGTCACTCGAATGCCTTCGTTTAATATAACCTACCTACTTTTTATAAGTTTCTTTTATTTAACATCCTCTGACATAATAGGAGAAATTATGTTTGAAAAATTTACATATAAAAAGAATTTCTTAATTGTATATATTATATTGAAAAAAATTGAGGTATAGAAATATTAAATTGTAATATTTTCGTTTTATTATTTTCTTTTAATTTATTCAGATATAGTATCATATATACGGTTGATTTGATTTATCGGAAAAATTATATAGATAATTGAAAGGTTAATAAGTTATTGTTAATCACAAATAATTAATAATATATGTTATTGAATAAATACGTGAATATCTAAATACGAAAGAAGTTATGTGGATATAATTCTTATTTTAATGATTTCTAAACAATTGTTTATAACAATAATATAATTAAAAAAGACGAACGGGATTCTGATCTTTAAAATGATTTATATTTCAAGTCGCTACGATTTTTAATTTTGAAGATATTTGCAAATTATTAATCGCGTTATAATCCATTGACCCAGTGACCTACTAATTTATTTCGGCTTTTACGCATGCGCAGAAGACCACGTGATCATTGAGATTTACCAATCAAATTTAAGAGTCGCATATCTTTCGAATGAAAAATCGTAGAAAAGTCAAACCTGAATTTGTTTCAAAGAAAAAATCACGTTCTATTTAATTACGAAACACTATTAATATTATAATTAATAAAAATTATAAATAATGATATATATAATAAATAAGAAGAAAATGGAAAAGTTTTTTTTAATCCAGTATCATTGTCATCGTGTTTTCCGTTAAGAATTTGTAAAGGAAACTAAAGTATAAAATGGGAGGGGGGGGGAGTAAAACATTCCTTTAATATTTTCTCTTTCAATATAAACTTTTTCCGAATGAAATCTTTTTCTCTCTCGCGGAATGTCACACTAGTTTTGTTTACTTTGTAGAATTTTTCTCGAACAAAACGGAAGAATGGCATCTTCCGTATGTACCCCCGAATGACGAAGTAGAGCGGAAAAAGGGAAAGAAAGGAAATAGAGAATTTGTCGTTCGTTCCTTCGTTCCTTCGTTCATTCATTCGTTCGTTTGTTCGTTCCTTCGTTCATACATTCCTATGTTCCTTCGTTTTCCCTCCCTTCTCCATTTTCTTTTTCTTCTATCACAAAGTTTACGTAGCTCCTACTACATTCGTATCAAGAAATGAAATGTTACCACCTCCGTTTCTTTTTATTGTTATCCTCCTACGTCGTCGCCATTCCGTTTGTATTTTCTAGAACCGTCATAAAGCTCGACGTGTACCTAACCTATAACGTGTACCAGCTCGAAGAAAATATAGAAAACCATACGCTTATTTTTACGAAATGGCCAATAAATGTATACAAACTCGTTCATCCGAAACTTCTTCCTGGGCTCTCTTGCATGAAAAATTTATTACATTTTATTTCTACTTTTCAACGCCCATTCTTTTATAATAAATATATTTATATATTTATATTATTATTATAAATATATATATTATTATATATTAATATATAAGATTCAAAGGGAATTATAGACGGTTAATAAATCTGATGAACAATTTATTTTGAACTAGTTGTACGTTTCGTCCCTTACTGGGGATTTCCTCAGCAACTTGATCATTTAGTTCACGCGTCAATACATATTATCTTATTTACAGAGTCATAATTAAATTATTATATATATTATATATATTTATATTTATAGGTTGTATATATATATACAAAATTTGTAGAGATTTCGAAACAATCTAAATAATCGGCCACCATTTTATAACGTTTAATAAATATTCACCAAAGGGTTAATCATAATTATGAAAAAATTGTACAAGAGAAATGAATAACGCAATAAATTCTATTCCTCCGTAGATGACGTGGTGGTGTTAGTCGTGCATTCGTAACAATGGACGACATTTCCAAATGGAACTATAAATTGAAACGACAATAATCTATTCCATGCGTGGTGGTATCGAACGAGAAAATACAGTCCGTTGTTATTTCCTATGAGTTTTCTATTACAATTTGTATGTGTGTGCGTGTGTGTTAATAAACACATTTGTCATATATCATGTTTATATAATATTATTATTTTTCCTTCTTATTCTTCTTCTTCTTCTTCTTCTTCTTATTCTTCTTCTTCTTATTCTTCTTCTTCTTATATAGAAAGCGATCGTAAAAATTTTTACGAAATATAAATAGAACAATACTCAGCCCCCTTTCCCCCTCCTACCCCTATATGAAATATTTCAAATAGCCTCGTGCGTTCTCCGTAGCACCAATGAAAAGCTTCCAAGAAACTTGGGGTGTTATCGACAGAATAAAATGATTTCTTAGTTCCATAAGTATAGGAAAAAGAAAACAAAAAACAAAAAAACCAAAAATAAAAATGCAATACTCATTTCAAGCGTAAGAACGCGTTTCCTTTTCTTTTCATTTTAATTTCTCGAATATATTATATCACGTGTTTTTCTATCCATATTTTTCCTTATTCTTCAGTATCCTTCCTTTATGTTTCTTTTATTTTTCTTCTTTTATTATGCGCATAGGGGTAGGAAAAAGCGTATAAAATTAATGACGTCGAGGAGTGGTGGGGGTATGGAAAAATGGTGGGGGAGGGGTGAATGGGATAGTCCGGAAAGTTTTAAGGATTCTTTTTTTCTTCTTCTACTTTTTTTTTCTTTTCTTTTTCACGACGGTATTAACGTTGGGGGTTGTGTAGTTGAGGGTGAGATTGAGTTGGGCCTTTTCTAGGCTGTGCATTTATAAACTCAAACAGAGAGCTTACGGTGTATGGTAAAGGAAAAAATTTCAAGTGGACGGGTGGGCTGGGCTGGGGGGGGGGTTGTAACAAGAGTTGGAAGAAAGAGAAAATAACAGAGGAAAAAGGGGGAATGAGATAAAAAAAAAACAAAAAAGAGAGAGAGAGAAGTAAACGCAGTAGAAGAAAATAATTTTCTGTCACAATAAGGGGGGGTAACTTTTGTACGGGAAAAACCGGTTTCCCTTAATTAAATTAATCGACACAAGTATCAAGGGGTTTTTTTTAATCGTAATATTGAACCTCAACGAGAGAATGTTGAAAAAGGATAGGAAATAAGTGAAAACTATAAGGGATTCGATCGAGTTGAACGTTTCATACACACACACACACACAAATGTGTATACTTATACAGATATTGAGAGACAAACACATATTCACAGACGTTACTATCTAGAAGAATTATTTATTATCCTTCCGTAGAGAGAGAGAGTATGTGTGCCACGAAAATCTTCAAGTAGAAACTCCTACCGTTCGATAGAATTTCCTTCTCAAGTTTAAAGTTTATTGTTTATTCATAGGATACGTATACGTGTTACGATCAAATCCTACAAAGATTTATACGTTTTTCTATATACAATTTCATTTGATTTCTCTAAACAAATCTTTTCCCTAATGTTGCTATTATTTTTTTTTCTTTTCTTTTCTTTTCTTTTCTTTGTTTTAAACGTATTCGAAATAAAAAAAAAAATACAATTGTGATGATATACGACGCGAAATCGTAAACAATTATTAACGAGAAAAATAGAAAAAGAATTTAACAATATAAGAGATTTGATGAATTGTGATTCCAAAATTAAAATTTAAAGACATTTGGTAAGTTTAGTAATAGTTTTAAAATGTTGTACGAATTGTTTCATATCGATAATAAAATTATATTTCAATTAATTTTGTCAACTACCAACACAGACGGTGTTTAACATTTTTTTTTTTTTTTAATATTAATTAATATTCACCTTTTTTGTGTGTATGTGTACGTTTATATTTAAATGTAATTAAATGAACAAATGGATTTATTATATATCTCTACACAAAGTAAAGTATACGAAAGAGAATATAAAGAAATGTTGAAAAAGAAGAAGAAGAAGATAAAAACGTCGTCTTTTAGAGGTTAAGGAATTTCTTAAACGAATGGTGTGGCACGGTCCTGTAATTTCCACTGACGACAGGCACAAAGCGTAATCTTTCCTATCTCTCACCCCCGCACCCCCCCCCTTTTCGTGAACCTTGGCTGTATTCCCCCTTTAACGTTTAATTAACTGCTAATTTATCAAGCTTGGAAGCMCCCCCCCCCCCTTCCTTCTCCCCAGTCCGCTGCTGCACTCCTATTGCATGCTACTTTCTTTACTTTAACATTTATCCTAATAAAGGATAACTATTTTACTATCATATAATGGAATTAGTGTATTATTATTATTATTATTATTATTATTTAAAATATTACGGTGTGTGTCGTGAAATGTGATATTTAAAATCAAATAAGAATAAATTAATGATTAGTTATAATTGTTTTTTCTTTNTTATTATTTAAAATATTACGGTGTGTGTCGTGAAATGTGATATTTAAAATCAAATAAGAATAAATTAATGATTAGTTATAATTGTTTTTTCTTTTTTTTTTTTTTTTTCTTTTTTAATATTCATGCATATTTATTCTACGATAAAGAAGGAAGAAGATCTCAGAAGGTATCTGACTTGTTAAAAAGTTTTCAATTCTATTAGCTTTTGTTGCATTTTACTTTCGAACAATCGAAACAATGAAATCCTCCTGCTGTTGGCTGTTCTCGTAACGTTAACAAGCTTTCCTTTCGAAGGATTTAGTTATTACGTGAGATAACCAACTGAATCATGGACAAAGAGAAGGAAGAGAGAGAGAGAGAGAGAGAGAGAGAGAGAGAGAGAGAGAGAATATAAACTTCAATCCGAAGATAATATAATCTGCCATGATGGCAGAATGAACTGTTTCACATAGTTTATACGCCACGTAGAGAAATGATTATACTTTGTTCAAGTAATTACAATGACTGTGTTTTGTTTACCGTATCTATGAATTATTTTTTTCACTTGTACAAATCTTACGTCGAATTTTTTACAATTTGATATTCAATGATTTCCGTAAAGAATATCATTTTTTTTTTTTTTTTACATTTAACATTTAAATTCTTAATTGATATTTCTTTTTGGGGCCAACAAAAAATATCGGAATTTGGAATTTATGATTAATTAATGCAACACTTTTTCTCTTCGATTGAATAATTATTATTTGAAGTATTAAAAAATTATAGAAGATTATATATATATATATACGGTGACAATAATAAAAAAAAAAAAGAAAAATAAAATAAATAAAAAATGTGTTCATTAAAAGTTTCGAAACCAATTGAAATTAGTTTAATTTCGTCGATTTTCTCCTGGAAATAGAATAAAAAAAAAATCTTTAAATACAAGAAAAAGAAGAAGAAGAAGAAGACGACCTTTTTTTTCTTTTCTCGTATAAGGCAAGGGGTTGGGTTGGGTTGGAGAAGGGCTCGAAATGCTTTCGAGGGTAATGCTCCTACCTTCCGGCTCGGTGATTAAAGGATTAAACGGTTCCAAACGGTTGTAAGCTGGAGAGGGATGCAAATCCGCTCAACGACGTTAAGATTTTCACAAATTGTCCTACGTACATGAGAATTTCTATTGTTTGCTATCTATCTAGTTGCTCGTCGGTATGATTTTTATACTTTATGGATATGAGATTGTACAAAAATGAAAATTCATTATTTACCTTGATCCTTAAACAATCGATAATAAAACAAGGAGAAAAAAAAAGAAATAGAAAGGAATAAAAATTCTTGAAAAGAAGAAAAAGAAAAACAACGACAATAATGCATTTATTCAAAATATCAACCAATGAAAAAAAAAAAAAAAGAAACATTAAATTGGTGAATTAAATTGTCAAAGACACCAATTGCATTATGTTTACTATTAAAAATGAATTTTTTTTTAAGGGGTTACATGGGTTTACACCGGGAAAAAATAGCATATTTTCAATAATTTTTTTTTCTATATAAAAAATGGAATTCTTATTGAAACTTTTTATAGTATTTAAGATACATATTTAAAGAACATTTTCTGAATTTTTGGTTGAAAAATATTTTAAACTCAGCCATTGCGACGTCATTTCCGTTGACCCCACCGAAAAAAAGTGTTATCACGTTGACAGCAGAACTTATAAACGGTGGGGGTTTCTCTGTTGAAAAAATAGGGTCTTTTAGTGAATACTTAAAACTAGAAACTGGACGAAGGAAAAAGAAAAAAATTAAAATTTGGATTTTTGGCAACGTTTTTAGCAAGAACATTCAAATTTCGCTACAATTTTCACCACATTT
>NW_014569836.1:175587-176754 GCF_001313835.1 Polistes canadensis
TTTCTTAAAATTCGATTTTATGAAAAAAACGAAAATCCTTCGTCCAAGTCCTTGTCAATAGTATCACGAAGACGTGTAGCAAATTTCATGAAAATCGGTGAAATAGTTTCCGAGAAATCTTGACAACCGACTTTAGAAAAAGCGTTTTGAGAAAAACGCGTTTAAAGATTTGAGTGCTGGTATAAGAGCCATTAAAAAGTGGAACTTCCCAGGGCTCTATCTTTAAAACTATTACTCCTATCGACTTAAAAATTGAATACAATATTCTAGATGAGTTGTAGAATTGAAAAAAAAAAAAAATTTTTTTTGGAAGTCCCAAACCCATGTAACCCCTTAAATCAAACGACCAACAATTCAACTAATCGATTCAAACTATCGTTACAAATCTTACCTGCTTTTGCTTTCTCATTTACACACATCACACACACACACATACACCTGTACACATATATACACAGATTGCATTGGAATCGAAATTCCGTGGTTAATTACACGATTGTTGATGTAACACGTCAGTCACGTTGCTCTTCTCTCCTCCTCACTTCACTTCACCTCACCTCAACACCCCTTTCGTCTCCTTTACTTTCAACTACTCTCACGTAAGCTGAGAGGAGATGCACGAGTGGACATTGTCAGTCGATTTATCCGACATTCGCGTGTTCCATTTGATGACGATAAATCTGACACGCAAACCAATCCTAACGTGCAAGGTCGACTCTCGTGTGGCTTGTATTAGCTGTTATATCAACCAACACACACTAACATTCGAATTCATCAGATCAATCCCCATTTATATATATTACGATACACAGGTTATTCTTTTTAATTATAATTAACACCGAATCTCTATCGACAATTTAAATGATCGATCAATTTTAGTAAATTGAAGTAACATTAAAGTGGCATGTAAATTATTTCAGTAAATTGAAGTAACACTAATGTGGCACATGTAAGTTATTTCAGTAAAATGAAACAGCATTATAATGGTTTTCAAATCAGTGCCTATCTCGAACGTATCATATTCTTATTATTTATTCAAATAAATATTTTATATATCTATTGAAAAAAAATAAGGTTATTATAGTATGTTAATAATTATACTGTAAACTATATATTAAAGATATTTTTGATTGTTTGCCATTTTATTTCTCTCTCATAGAATTATTT
>NW_014569836.1:176854-181818 GCF_001313835.1 Polistes canadensis
ATAATATTCTTATTTTTTATTCAAATAAATATTTCATATATCTATTGAAAAAATAAAAATAAAAAAAATAAGGTTATTATAGTATGTTAATAATTGCAGAATAAAGATTATTATACTGTAAACTATATATTAAAGATATTAAAGATATTTTTGATTGTTTGCCATTTTATTTCTCTCTCATAGAATTATTTCTTTTCTCCCCCTTTTTTTTATAATACCCTCGAACTTTTTTTTCTTCTCGAAGAAATGTCAAAGGCAACACATCCCTATATATATCAGGGGTTGAACTCGAATCGACAGGCTCTTCCACGACGACGAATCTTCCTTCGTGCTTGCTTGCTTGCTCTTCCATAAACAAGCACGAGCTTTATGTATTATTAAAGCGGAGAACAGTTTGCATTCTCTGACAAAACATTCAATGTTTCCTCGTATTTCCTATATACGTTTAAGAGTGTATACATAGCTCTTTTCCTTTCTCTCTCTATCTCTCTCTATCTATCTATTTCTATCTCTCTTTATCTGTCTGTCTGTCTCTCTTCATTTGGTCCTGCAAACATTAACATTTCACGCGACTTCACGTTCACGTTTAATATAGTTTGTTTCTATTATCAAATCGTGTAGTAGAATTTTATCTTTGCAGTACTCTTATTACTCGTCTCAACACTAAACCTAACAAACTAAATTATAAATCATGTCTACTATTATTCATACCTTATCCGATCTAAAATCATTGACAAAATATAATAGATACTGTTTCTGATGTAATAAATAAATCAAAATGTTATATCAACAATTTTGATTTGACACGACAATTTTGTATTTCGATTGAGAATTTCTCCCCCGATTATTTTTCACGTTTATTTTAACACGGATATAAGATTTAAAATATCTGTCTCTAATTTGTGCATAATAACGAAGAAATAATTATTATTAATTAATGAATTGTAATATTGGAGTCACGTTAAAACTGTTGAAATATTTATTAATAAATTTATAAACGGTGTAAAGAAATTATTATGAGACAATCATAATGTTTCTAAATTACAATTCCATACTTTAGATTTAATTTATTAGAAAATTCTAATCTAAGGATATATTTTCTCGAATGCAACCCCTTTAGAAAGATGAATAACTAAAGATGAATTTTGAAACGAAATTACGACAATTAATGCATACATGTCCATCCCCTTTTCTATGACTCGTTGTTGCATCTCTTATCTCCCTTTTGTTCAAGAACATTCGTTGCTTCTATTTAGCATTCTAATACTTGAAGATTATAACAATGAATAGGAAGTAACTGTGGTGGAATCGTTAATAAACAGTCGAATAGAATGACAAATGGTTTCTAATCCTCCCATGGATTTCTTTGAAAACTTATGGGATACTTGATATAAAAAAAAGAAAAAATCATTGTACACGTCCAACACAGATACACACATGTATCTCAAACAATCAAAATATTCTCAGCAATATTTCTAAACCATTTTCGTTATCGTTCTATTACAAAATTTACTTAAATATTTTGACAAAGAATAAAAATAAGAAACTATATCGAAAACTCGAAACTTATCTTCGAATCGTGAATTTTTAATCGATCCCAAATGCCAAGAAGAAGAACGAACGAACAAACACTACTTTGAACAACACTTTGAAAAATGATCCCCCCTTTCTTACCAACCACCCACCCCCCACTCCCACCCCCAAGTTATCATGCGAACACGAAAATCGAGAGTTTCGAAGGAGCTTCTTCTGAGACCTGCACGTAAATCGTATAACTTTTATTCGAGTTTTCTCGGATATCCTAGAAAATAAGAAGAAGAAGAAAGAAAAGGAATAGAAGAAGAAGAAGAAGAAAAAAAAAGATGTAGTCGTGCACAGTTAAAGGTGAAAAAAAGTAAAAAGAAATTAATCTTCGTTTATCGAGTTTTTCTTCGTTCGTATTAAACGATTATTGTTAAATAGTTTTTCTTCTGTTCTTCTATTCTAAGACCAATAATGCAATAGTAAAAACTACAACAACCGATCCTGCAGTAAAAATAGTTAAGTGTTCTAAATAATGACTTAGGAGGAGTGACTAAATAGTTGAATTAAATAATGGGGGAGTGAGAGTTAGACTATAACAGACTCGTCATGTGAAATTAGGTCAATTGTTCTCTCTCTCTCTCTCTCTCTCTCTCTCTCTCTCTCTCTCTCTCTCTCTCTCTTCAATCATCTTAATGGGTCTTTGTACTAAGTCCAAGGTTTCAGCCGAAAAAAAAAAGAAATATAAAAACGTAGATATTAATTTTATTACAAGTTTGGTAACATGATCATTTTTCGGCATTCCACCGAAAATAATTTTATTTTTTTTTTTTTTTTTTTTTTTGTTTTTTTAATGAGACATCGCATATACATTTTAATTTTTATAATATCTCTTAAACAACTAATATCAATACAATATTATTTGCCAGTACCATCAATCTGAAAAAAAAAAAAAAAAACAAAATAAATGTTGTACAAGTTGTCTGCAGTTAGAACTGCAATCAAAACGTAATCAATAACAATAATCATTATTTTTATATCATATCATCATACACAAAATTTCTTTTCTTTAATTATACTTCAACGAATACTCGTTTAAATATTAATTCAAACCCTTACCTTCACTGCCCTTTCCCCATGGATTAGATTACTTTGTCTTGTCATAAAAGTGACTAAAAAGAAAATATTAAAAAAAGAAAACAAAAGTAATATATAAAAAAAAAAAAGAAAAACGGTACTTATGGAGGGGGGTGAGGGTGGGTGGTTAGAACAGTTTTCTTACAGTGTTATATACCGAATGAAATCACCCCAAGGGCTGGTTACTACCCTGTAGGGTGAGGTGTGGTGTGGAATGGGGAATGGGGGGTAGGTGGGGGGAGAAGAGAGGTAACGCCTGTAAATCCTCGATCCCTCGAGAAAACTACGTAAACATGGAGGTTGTTGGTTCGCCTGAAGGTGGAAAACCCAAAGAAGGAAAAAGGAAGAAAGGAAGGAATGAAAGAATAAATGGTAGGTAGAAGGGTGGGTGGGTTGGTGTGTGGGTAAGGGGATATAGGTAACGGGGTTTGAGTATTAAAGGTATAGGGATAAAAGGGGTAGGGATAAAAGAAGCAAGTGAGAAATAATGGCCAGGGTTGGTTGGTTGGTTGGTTGGTTGGTTGGTGGGTACCCTTTACGAAGGGAAAACCTTATCCACGAAAACGTTGATGGGAATTAATGAGAGCTCACACTGGTTGCAATGAAATGAAAGAGGAATTTCTCTTTTTCTATGGAGACCACAAGACGACAGCTATGTGAACGTCTTTATGTCTTTTTGCCAGGGAGGGGGGGGACCCTATAGGATTTTTCTAATAGATAATAACGCTTTGAAAAACAAAAAAAAGGAATCATTTGTAGATATCGATGATATATAAAAGCTATGGTAAATAAATGTTTCTATTATTATTATTATTATTATTTAAAAATTGTTTGAACATTTGTACAAAAATGAATAATATAATATAATTATAATAACGCGTTTTAAACGAACAAATGTTTCTAGAGACGAAAAAGTTATTTGATTCTTTCTTTTTTTTTTTTATTTATACTTTCATTTATAACAAACGTAGAGATTTTCTTGTTATTTGTGTTCAATTATTATTTATTATCCTTAATAAAATGTATTATATATTTTGTTACAATTTAATTGAGATATAATCATTTATTTCAAAGAATTCCTTAAATAAAATAATATTTATTATTATTATTATTATTGTTAGGCTAGAAAATTAAATGAAAATAATTGTATAACATTTTATAATAAAAATGTAGAATATTATATTACATATATTAATAAACGTTTAAGGGTTTTTTTTAATTATGAATCCCAAAAGATTCTTGGCTTTGATCAATGGTCTTGGAACGTGAAAACAAAACGCAATTGTCGCGAAAAAAGGAAACAAGAGAAAAAGGGGGTCGTGAAGGGGGTTAGGAGGGGGAGGGAGGGGGTAAATGGTCTTCGCTATTAACGTAAATGAACCAACACGCGTATCATAATATATATATATATATATATATATATATATCTACTAACGTGGGTCGTAAACGGGCCAAGGTGTTTTCATTCTCTTTTCGCGTTGAACTAGATAATCTAAAAACGAGAATAAGAAAAAGAAAAAAAAAATACGGTGATTCTTGACTTATTGTTGATTAAATTATAATCTAGATATTTTGTTCTTAAACCAATTTCAAAAGAATTTATTTTCTGGTTGATTGTTTTTTTTAATTTTCTATATTCGAATTATCCTAAAAAAGTTTCGTACGAGTTTATAAATGTGTATGTATTAAAACATTGTTGTTCACTCGTCACCACAACCACCATGCGTACCCCCCCCCTCCCTCCTAAATATAATATGGCTTTATGGATTTAATTGAAATTGAATTTCAAACAAACCCAATGAGAAAATATTCAGATATGATAGAAACGAAATAATTAATCGGATAAAATTTGAGATATTCTTTCAAAGGAAAATGTTTTTATTCTAATTCGATATTTTAGTTAGGTAGTTAACTGATACGTTTGTTTTATCAAACGATTAGAAACAAAGCTTCGAAAGATCTTTCCTTTCCTTTCCTTTGATCATTTTCTCAAACGTTCATTATGTTCGCAATTTAACTAAAAAGTTAATAATATTGAGAAGTGGTAACCAAAATACAGAAAGAAAAGAAAGATAATTGACAAACTGGTGAATTTTATAATTAATAAATCGAGGAAAATCGCAAACCCAATTAATTCGTTTATTAACTCTTACGCGTAATTTTAATTCTCGAGAAAATCTTGAACGTTTACTTAAGAAACGATGATSATATAAAATATAATAATTAATGAAAATCGTGTTAAAACATTCAAATAAATTCTATCGGGTGTATATATACGAATAAAAATAATTTAAAAAAAGAAAAAA
>NW_014569836.1:183030-184351 GCF_001313835.1 Polistes canadensis
ATTAACAAATCGATGAAAATTGCAAACCCAATTAACTCGTTTATTAACTCTTACGCGTAATTTTAATTCTCGAAAAAATCTTGAACGTTTACTTAAGAAACGATGATCATACAAAATATAATAATTAATGAAAATCGTGTTAAAACATTCAAATAAATTCTATCGGGTGTATATATACGAATAAAATAATTTAGAAAAAGAAGAAAAAATAACAATATAAAGAAAGGAAAGATAATTAACAAATCGATGAAAATTGTGAACCCAATTAACTCGTTTATTAACTATTACGCGTAATCTTAATTCTCGAGAAAATCTTAAACATTTACTTAAGAAACGATGATAAAAAATATAATAATTAGTAAAAATCGTGTTAAAACATTCAAATAAATTCTGTCGGGTGTATATATACGAATAAAAATGATTTAAAAAAATAAAAATAAAATAACAAACTATTTAGATAGATAGATAGATAAAGTAGGATTTAGTGTCTCGTAAAAGGGAACGATGATCTCTATCGAAAATCTATTGGTGGTGGTAGTGGTGGTGGTGTTAGTGTTAGTGGTGGTATTGGTCAAGTATTCGAATGATCGAACGAAACATTCGCAAAAGGAAACGTTTCTCGAGTATGATGCGGTTTCGTTGTATCATTGTATCGATCTATCGACTCCCATTTAGTTGTTTCTATGTGTGTATGTATGTGTGACTTTCCCTAACGTATACGTAAAGGGGAAGCAGTTTCCGGTAGCCCTGACAATATCCACAGGAAACACCATAGTGGTCGCGTAGACTAGCGTAACTCGTCACAGACCGGTAGATCCCTCGTTGCATGCTTTATGAACACAAATACACACGCATAACATAAACGAACACACGTGTATGTATGTGTATGTTCGTGTGCCATGCTACAACGGAGCTGCTTCGTTAAAATATGAGCGATTAAAAAAAAAAAAAAACAGAACAACAACAAAAAAGTATCGCGAGAACGTTGAGAATAAAACTGGGGGGTGTGGGGAAGGGGATTACGATGATAGGTAATCCAGGTTTTTCTTTTTTTTTTTAATACTGAGGAAGGAAAAAATGCAAGCGAAAAATCGTTCGCATATGTCGTTCTTTTTTTTATTTTTTTTTTTTTACACACACACTTCGTATATATTTATAATATTTATTTATACGACAGAGGGATAAATAAAGTTTTGAATAAAACATAAATCATGAACGATTTTTAAATGTTTTTAATTATTTTGTTAATATTTAAATAGATTTTGAAAATATATTAAATAACTTAGGAATGATTTGTTTTAGGATAAATTTGTTGTCGATA